>NC_046977.1:4354377-4569377 GCF_009769545.1 Cyclopterus lumpus | reverse complement strand
GCTTCTTCGTGAGCACGGAGACTAATGACTCCATGTTTGCCCACTGAAATGTTCAATCAGCGGCTCATTAGAGGGACAGACGCATTCGGCTCTGCTGATTTGATTTTTTTTACACTTTATCTTTTTTCTTTCTTTTTTTTCCGCCGTCCCAACGTTTATCAATCTATACAGTCGAGGAGGAGACGAGGTTCGTCCGTTACGCGGAGACGTCTTGCGAGGATACATCTTTGACATCGGAATATTTGTGCAATAATAACGTATGAATAATTAGCTTTTAAAAGTATAGACTCCTGTGTGTCTGCTGTCACTCTGAGAGCAAAGCAAAGGGGGTAAAAAAAACAACTTCAAATCCTTAAGAGGCTTTTCATTGCATTGTTTACCTTTTTTCTTTTTAAAGAGGCCATCTTGCAGGTGCATTTTAACAATTGACTCGTGCTTGTGTTTCTCCTCCAAAGTGAAAGCACAAAAGAGCATTTATAGTCAACACCCACCGCCAGCCTTTAATTAGCATTTGATTGCACTTTAAAAAAAAAAAAAAAACACTCAAGTGCATTAAAAAGTGATCACGCGGTTTTAAAAAAAAAAAGAAGAAGAAGAAGAAGGGGAGATGGGCTTCATTAATAGAGGTAAAGAAAAAGCTTCACGCATTCTGCGCCCCGCTGTGATTTATTTGCGATACAGATGCCGAGCTTGTTGACGGGTGGAAACGAGTTGATGTAAGTTAATAAGTTAAAAGGGGAGGGGAGGGGGGGGGTGAGTGCTGGTAAAGTGCTCCGGAGGCCCATTTGCCCCCATAAAGCGTGGCACTAAAACAGACTCCCCCTGACAGAGTGGCGTATTAGTGGCGCGCAACAAAAAAAGAAATAAACCTCAGTGATGCACGCACACAAAAGTACCCCGTCCACACACACACACACACACACACACACTAATGAAGACCTGTGTGTGACGAGCAGAGTGCCGGAGCCTCGCCGACCTGCAAACACTTTGCATCAGCCTCCGGGTTCTTTCAATGATCATAAAAGCCGGAGCGGAGTCTGGAAATCAAAGAAATGCCTCTCTGTCTCTCTCTCTCTGTCTCTCTCTCTCCCTCTCTCACTCTCTGTCTCTGTCTCTCTCTCTCTGTCTCTGTCTCTCTCTCTCACTCTGTGTCTCTGTCTCACTCTCTGTCTCTGTCTGTCTCTCACTCTTTCTGTCTTCTCTGTCTCTGTCTCGCTCTCTCTGTATCTATCTTTCTGTCTCACCCTCTCTCTCCATCTCTGTCTGTCTCTCACTCTTTCTTTCTGTCTCTGTCTCTCTCTCTGTATGTCTCTCTGTCTTTCTGTCTCCCTCTCTGTGTCTCTATCTCTCTGTCTCTGTCTGTCTCTCACTCGTTCTGTCTTCTCTGTCTCTGTCTCTCTCTCTCTCTGTGTCTCTCTATCTGTCTCTCTATCTGTCTCCCTCTCTCTCTCTGTCTCTATCTGTCTCTCTGTCTGTGTCTCTCTATCTGTCTCTCTGTCTGTGTCTCTCTATCTGTCTCCCTCTCTGTCTCTGTCTGTCTCTCTCTGTGTCTCTATCTTTCTGTCTCACCCTCTGTCTCTGTCTGTCTCTCTCTGTGTCTCTATCTTTCTGTCTCACCCTCTCTCTCCGTCTCTGTCTGTCTCTCACTCTTTCTGTCTTCTCTCTCTCTCTGTCTCTGTCTGTCTCTCTCTCTCTCTCTCTCTGTGTCTCTCTATCTGTCTCCCTCTCTCTGTCTCTGTCTGTCTCTCTCTCTTTCTCTCTCTCTGTGTCTCTCTATCTGTCTCCCTCTCTCTCTCCGTCTCTGTCTGTCTCTCACTCTTTCTGTCTTCTCTTTCTTTCTGTCTCTCTGTCTCTCGCTCTGCGTCTCTGTCTGTGTCTCTCTATCTTTATGTCTCCCTCTCTCTCTCTCCGTCTCTGTCTGTCTCTCACTCTTTCTCTTTCTCAAATTCAATATTTGTTGGTTTTTTGGACTGTTTCTTGTCCAAAACTAAACATTTTGATGCCACGTTGAGCTCTTGGACATTTTGACAGTGATTTTATCAATGGTCTGACTTATGGACCAAATATCTCATCAGTGATACAAAATATTGTTAAAAAATTTGTTAAAGCCTAATTTGTCTGTCAATAATAGAGCAGCATGTTGGGTTGGTGGAGCTAGAAACTTCAGTTTTTTTCAGGCGAATAGTATTGGTCATCATAACCCATTGGTTAGACGATCTGAGCCATCCTCAAATATATATTTATATTTTACATTTAAATTAAACCATGTTAGAAGTTTGGAGGTGAAAAGACTCTTTGGAGAAACTGTAAAACAGAAACAAGTGAAACACAAAAAAAATAAGCTATAAAAAGTCACAAGCACAGAAACCACGTGGTCTAATCTTCTGTAATCTTGAATAAAGCGTTATGGGTTTTATAACAATACCGTTTTTAATGTCAAATGTTTATCTGAAAAGTCCCCATTGCAAAATATTTTTTAGACACAACGTTATGGGGTTTTGTGACCAGTACTCTTATTTAGTTTAATAAGACTTAATATCTGGTTGAGGGCACTTTAAAGCCCGATTATCATTCTGACAGATACTTCATGGTTCTATACACTTAAATATTTATTTATCTTGAGTTGTGTTCAGTGAGATCTTGTTCTTCCTTCAGTCAGCGAACGCAGCATCTTTTGGGTCCCACTTAGTAAATCGGCATCCCATAGTCCGCGGTGTAATCTGTAACCGTGTCTCGGCCTCTCATCTGAATGCTAATATGCTGTTTAAAAATCCTCCCTGACGGGGAGGAGGTGAGTTTGCTGGAAACCACAGATGTAGAGAGCATCGAGCCTCCTTCTGAGGGCCGCTTAATTAACCCCTGGGCCGGCCGGTGGGGCGGGGCGGGGGGGCGGGGGGGCGGGGTTTCCCTGGCTGCGCTTGTCCGCTCCACGGCGTCACAACCCCCCCCCCCCCCCCCCCCTCTCAGATTTTAAATGCGCATCTAATTTCCACGGTGCCGCACACGCGCACGCAGCCACCCTGCAAAGAAATGGAGGAGGTGTGCTCCCAAAAAAAGAAAAAAAAACCCAAATCCAGCATGTAATCCCCCCCCAAACCCCCCCCCCTAGAGACCGCCAGCCTTTGAAAGGGGCCCCCGTGAGGGGGTGGGGTGGGGTGGGGGGGGGGGTCGAGCCCTCAGAGTCACTTTTTGGGGAGTTAAATGCTCCGTTCCGATCCTTTTGTTTGCGCCACGCACACAGCGGCGCTCTTTGGAGGCGATTTAAATAGAAAAAGCGAGCGGCCTTTAATTGGAGCAGTTTGTCCCCCCCCCCCCCCCCCCTACACCCCCACCCCAAATCCACTGGCGGGTTGGAGTAGAGGCTGAGGGATTAGATAAATGGACTCAATCAGCCAATTAACACTCTGACCTGGCTCCATGAACACGCCGCTTAACATTTGAAAGGGGGGGGGTCGCGAGACCTTTTTGGTCACATTTAATACCGGACGTGTCATAATACTGAGGAGGATTACACGAGAGGGGCCGCTAATCCTGCTGGGGCCGGGTGGAGCTCTGCAGCGCGACTTTGAATATTTGGGGCGCGGGGGGGGGGGGGGTTTGCGTCATCTCGTCATCTCGTGGAGGATGATTCCCGCATCAGCCTGTGTGCGCGTGCGTGCGTATGTGCTGACAAGGTTACACGCTGCATTTGTTTGTTTTTTTATACTTTGGCATCCCTAATCATGGCGTTTCCAATCGTGTGATTTATGTCCGCCGTCCATGATCACGAGCCCCGGCGGCGAGCTTCAGCTGCGGGAGGACAAGGGGGGGGGGGGGGGGGGGGGGGGCTTTATTTATCACCGGTGCCACGGCCCCCCGGAGCGGAAGAGCGCGCGCCCAAATTGAAATATAGCGGAGTTTACTCTCCTGATTAGGACTCTCTCTCTCTCTCTTTCTCTCTCTCTCTCTCCCCCCCCCCCCCCCCCCCCACACCCCACACACACACATATCAAACTAACTCTCTGACACCTAATTGCATCTGGATTAATGTCCCCCCCCCCCCCACTGACAGCGAAGCGCTTGACACCAAAAAAAGCCAGTTATTGATATCTGAACATGGAATTGATTCTCACTCCTAATGTTTGACTCATCTGAGAGGTGTTTTATCAGCCTTTTTATAGCATGTTCGAGGGGGAGGGGGGTTAATTCAATATTAATAACGTATCATCTTTCAATGGAATCATGTCCTGAATAAATCATATATATATATATATATATATATATATATATATATATATATATATATATATATATATCGTGATGAATAACATGTATTGACGATAAACGGCTCCTAACTCAAAGACCTTGAATACCCCAATGTGTAATCAGTTTTCTTAATCTGTACTTTTTATATGACTATATGAAGTATGTAATGCCCTCGGGAGTATCGAAAAGCATGGTTCACCGTGAGGTTAATTCATTTAGATTATTTATTTATTGACCAATCAGAAAACATAAGACCGAAATCTCAGTCACATTGATTTATTTATCTCGTTGACTTCCGCACCTGAACTCCACTTGCATAGTTATTTGAACCCAAACCACCATTTTAATCCCTAAAACCAAATGAGCTGCTTCCTGTGAAGACGGAACTTTATTTTGAAAAGAAACAGCAGAAATTGGTGTTGCATGGATACCTTTTTTTTTGGAAGATGTTATAGGAAGTTAAGTTCAGTTTAAAGTGATGAAAATCATTTGAGAAGCTCCATTGAGCTTTATTCAATAATGACTCGATAACTATATCATCAGATTTATGGGCAACTCATTTTCACCTAATCTTCTAATGCAGCCGTTAGAAAGCGAAGCCCCATTTAATGTTGTATAACACACCGGAAAACGTGTGTTTTTATTGAGTTTGATTTACTTTGAAATGGATGGAAGAACAAACACAAACTTTCCTCCATGCAACTAAAATACAAATGTCCATCAGCTGAAGAAGAAGATGCAAATTAGCTCCTACAAACACAATGTAGAACCTAATTAAACATGTAAATGCCATCATCATCGGGGCGCTTGCAAGATAAAAGTACGTCTGATGTGATTAAGTTTGCTGTGACATAAATATGTTCGCCTCCTTTATTGAGCGTTTAATGGATAAATGGCTTCATTCTAAATCTTTATTGGCAAAGGAAATCCCATAACAACGTAACGTTATGTGTGCTCGTTGGTTCTACGCAGGTTACATCTTTAAAAAACGGGTAAGAAAAGAGACGTAAGTGAAGTAATTTCCCTAAACGGTTGCTCACTGTAGTTTTTATATCCAACGAACAGGAGGAAATATTGCATTAATCCATTTGGTGCTCTAATAAGTAATTGTGACAGCCGGCCGGTGAACGCTGGACTGAGTCCAAATAAAGTGTGTGTGTGTGTGTGTGTGTGTGTGTGTGTGTGTGTGTGTGTGTGTGTGTGTGTGTGTGTGTGTGTGTGTGTGTGTGTGTGTGTGTGTGTGTGTGTGTGTGTGTGTGTGTGTGTGTGTGTGTGTGTGTGTGTGTGTGTGTGTGTGTGTGTGTGTGTGTGTGTGTGTGTGTTCATGGAGATGAAGAAGGAACAACAGTGAGGCTCATTGAGGTGTTTTAATGGAGCTCAACGGCTCACAGGATGAAGAGATATTGTTTGTTTTGGTCTTTTTATGACCATTAGAAAACCTCACTTTAAAGGGAGACTCTATGGTAAACATTTTAACTAATGGGTATCACCATGACAACCCAGCTGATTACTGACATATAGAGAGTCAAAGGGTTTTACAGAGGGAATGTATCTCTTATCACTATCAGAAAATATGGCCAATATCCATATAACGTTTTCTCCATGTTTTTAGTAATACAATGATGTATGAATCAGACTATGAATGATATATTTATTAATTATGTAACCTTCAGAAAATAGAGAAGAATGAAACTGGTAAGTTTGGGTGGTGTGAGAGGTGCTGAAGTGAATCTGAGAAAAAAACTAATTTATAGATGTTTTGTTACAAATTACAGACATTTTGAAGACGTTAAATGTGAATAAGGTAAAAAAAAGAATAACTAATAGATATCACCATGAAACTTCCCCAGTTGATTACTGACATTAAGACACATATGTCTGTATCACAAGTTGTCTGTAATATTGTTTAAATATGCAAATGAGGCATTGTCTTATGGTTAACTGTTAGTGAATCTGCAGATGCAAACAGAGAAAGTACTCAAATAAACACCTAAATGTGTATTTTGGAAGTTTTCCTTCCACTTGTCTGAAAGAAGAAGAAAACAATCCCCCAAATCCCAGTGATCACAATGCATGAAAGAAGAAAAACAACTTTTCTCGGCACCAGAGAGGCTCATGGGAAGTTAAGCTCCCATTACCTGTAAATGTTGACCCCCATCTCCACCCTCCTCCCGGGAGAGGCAGGAAGCCCTTAAACCTGAACGAATGATGTGTGCGTGCGCGCGCGTGCGTGCGCGTGCGTGCGCGTCAGCGGCCCTGGAGGCGCTCACCTGAGCGTCGCCGCACACACCTCCACAGAGCCCCGGCAGGCTGTGACCTTTACTGTAATTCATCACACGGCGCGCGGACAGCGGGGCCCTTCACAGGCCGATAATTTGATTACTATAACATCTGTAACATCAATAATGTCCGATGAGATTGTTTTGCGCAACCAAACATGCAGAGGGCCATAAAGGATTGTCGTGGGGCGCGCGTGCGCGTGGGGGGAGGCGGCATGTCATGACATTCAACCGCGTGCAGGCAGCGTGGCCTGTTTGCAAGAGGAGGAGGAGGAGGAGGAGGAGGAGGAGGAGGAAGATGATGATGATTTATAGCCTATAATAAGAGTTGGAATCACATTTTTACGCACGTGGTTTAAATGACGCACAGGTTTAAGGGAATGCGCGAGACTGACATCTTTTTTGTGAGTAATTGTGCACGTGTGAATTTCCGAATCTGCGAAAACTAAAATGCACGCAGCAGAGATGTGTGTGGTGTGTGTGTGTGTGTGTGTGTGTGTGTGTGTGTGTGTGTGTGTGTGTGTGATGTAACACAGAGAGAGAGAGCGTGCGCGTGTGT
Source organism: Cyclopterus lumpus (assembly GCF_009769545.1). Lineage (NCBI taxonomy): Eukaryota > Metazoa > Chordata > Actinopteri > Perciformes > Cyclopteridae > Cyclopterus > Cyclopterus lumpus. The sequence goes on along the minus strand of NC_046977.1, from coordinate 4,562,294 downwards.
CTCTGTGAGAGCGCGCGGGATTGTGGGATATAAATGTTTGCTTAACCAGAGGAAACACGGCGCGCAGGCGCTAACCGATCGTCGAATCCATTAAGCTAATTTATTAAATGCAATTTGCCGTGTGTCATTGAGCGGAGTAATGCTGGAGGGGTGAGAACCGGGGGCGACAAAGGGCGGCCGGCGGGTGCACGCGGCCCTGACACGCGGAATTAGAGAGGAATTAAGAGACTCATTGGAGAGCTGGTTCCAGGGTAAAACACACAGACACACGCGCACACGCACGCACACAGGCAGGAGAACGCACGAGGCCCCGCAGTGGTTTTCTGCCGAGTCACTTTGATTATTGGATTCCCATGTTCAATAAAGTCTATATTTAGAATTCCCTCACGGCGCGCATGCATGATTAGCACTATTTTTGTTTTCCCCTCTGGAAGCTAATATGCTCGAGGTTGTTTTTCCCCCCCCACGCGCGTGCACGCGGCCAGCTATTAAATCATCCTCCGGTGTGTTTTAGTAAATCCTCCATTGTTCTGCTCTGCAGGTGTCGCCCACCGCGAGGCGTTCAAAGACTCTGCGTAAAACACAGTCTTCTGATTTTTTTGTAGTTTTTTTCCTTCTATTTCTAGTCACATTACAAGATTGGTGTGTCATCATTTTGACCACAGATGTAAACAATAAATATATATATATATATTTTTTTTTAATGAAACGGCAGAACATCAAAACTCCCTCACTGGAGGAGCAGATAACAAAAATAAAAATTCCCATGCGCCACGGTTATTAGCTCGGGCAATTATTTGTGTGTGTCAGAAGACCCATGAAGAAAAAAAAAACAAGGAATAAATAGGCTTTTTTTTCCATTACCAAACATTACAACCTTATTTCCATCACTGCACCGTTAAGTAATTTGTGTGTGTGTGTGGGGGGCGGGAGGTGGTTTGGGGGGAGGGAGGTGGTTTGGGTGGGGGCAACAGAGTCTGGCGGTATTCTCGGTGCGTGTGTTTAAACCCATTACTTTGCCTTTTAATCAAACGGCACGCGGGTGTCAAAACGCACTATTTTCTCCATGCATCTCCCCTCCTTTTTGTTCCAGTTCACCGGGTGACCTTGAGAATGTTTGCTCTCCTAAACGTCTCCCACGGCCGAACCCGGGGAGAGAAACAGAGCCTCGGTTTGGAGGGGGGGGGGGGGGGGGGGGGGGATAGAGGGGGTATAAGGGGGGTGGACGAACCGGAACCGGGGCACAAAGACGGTTATAATCACGGGGATGTGATGGGGTTTAGAGGTGGAGTCATAAAACAGGAGTTCTAATAATCATTAAAACAAATTGAACAACAAAAATAATCAATTATGCCTCCAGAAAGGCGTGAATTAGTTTGTTTTTTGGGATTTGGATTTATATCAGATTTAAAGAGGGACTGTGTATATTGGTTTGTCCTCAACTGCTCATCCGCGCTGATAGAGGGGGAAATGACACCCGGGCCCTCGGTTCCCAGTCATAAGACAGAAAAGAAAATATATTTTCAAAAGCGTCTTCTCTAAAGCAGGGTTGTTTGTTTATTAGCTCTAATGAATATTAGAGCCTATTGTTTCACCTGTCGGCTCAGATAATGGACTATTGCTTCAATTACACCGCTGATCAATTGGTTTAACCCGCAGGTGGAAAAAGGTGTGAGGAAAGCACGTGATGATGGGAGTTACACACCCTGAGCGCTTGTGTGTGTGTGTGTGTGTGTGTGTGTGTGTGTGTGTGTGTGTGTGTGTGTGTGTGTGTGTGTGTGGTGTAAGGCATCCGAGTGTGAATGTAACAAAACACGATGGGCCGTATCATGATTTATCTGCTAGATGGGAATGCGGCTCCCAGTTTAGTTCGTGTGCCTGGGCCTGTCCTCAACGCATTTCACCATCAGCAGCCATCAGCTATGATTAAAACACTGCTGTTGCATTGTGGGGGGAACAAAAGCGCACTAATCCAATATGTATTTCTGACATCTTAAATATCACCCAATCCCCCGATGACATCACGGGACGCTTTTTTTTCCCTCTCTCTCTCTCTCCGCGGGATGGAATTCTAAAACATATTTTTCTAATTTATGGACGGAACTATAAATCAAAATTAAGGCGCGACGGACAACGAAATATACATCAATGCAAAAAAGAAGGAAGCCACATGCTCACACACAAGACAGAAACACATGCCCTTGTATGCTCTCTCTCTCTCATCTCCTCTCCTCTCTCTCTCTCTCTCTCTCCCTCTCTCTCATATATATATATATATACACACATTCCTTGATATTTCAATGCTTTGGTCATTTGTGAAAGAACACAATCGTGCATCGGCCAAAGCTCAAAGTGTGTTAAGTGTACTTAAAGAAACAGTGTCTCGTTGAGGGGCCTCTATTGGCAGATATTATGATGGGTCAACGTATCCTCAATGGTGAGTATAACGTTTAAATAAAACGGTCTGCTTATTTTTTGTCAGGCCTTTCTTAAAGGGGAAGCAACTAGTGTCAATTTCTGCTCGTTAGTCCTTTTCAAAATAAACTTCTGTCACAAAGAAACAACTTAGTTATGTTTAAGGAAAGATCGTGAAAACCTTCAAGTTAGGTTTAGGACAAGATCGTGAAAATAATTAGGAAGATTAAATAAAAAGAGCTAGAAAATACTTGGTTATGTTTAAGGGGAGACAGTGGCTAAGTGGTTAGCAGGTCTGTCTTTCGATCAGGGGGGTTGGGCGGTTCAATCCCCGCCCTAGTCGATGTGGTCCTTGAGCAAGACACTTAGCCAAGCATTGCTCCCCGTAGCGCTACGGTTGTATGAATGTAACATGTAAAGTGTCTTTGAGTACCTTAAGGAAAGATCGTGAACATCTTTAAGTTAAGTTTAAGAAACAATTGTGAAAATCTTTTTTTAAGTTAGGTTTAGGAAAAGATCGTGAAAATAATTAGGAAGATTTTTTAAAAAAGCTATAAAATACTTATGTTTTAAGGAAAGATCGTGAAATTAGTTAAGGTTTAAGAAAATATCGTGAAAATCTTTAGGTTTAGGAAAGGATCGTGAAAATAATTAGGAAGATAAAAAATATATATATATATATAAAATTCTTATGTTTAAGGAAAGTTCGTGAAATTACTTGGGTTTAAGAAAAGATCGTGAAAATCTTTAAGTTAGGTTTAGGAAAAGATCGTGAAAATAATTAGGAAGATTTTTTTTTAAAACAGCTAGAAAATACTTAGTTATGTTTAGGAAAGATCGTGAAATGAGTTAGTTTTAAGAAAAGATTGTGAAAATCTTTAGATGGGTTTAAGAAAAGATCGTGAAAATACTTAGTTGGGTTTAAGAAAATATGGGGAAAATCTACAAAAAATACTCAGTTAGGTTTAGAAAGGAATTGTGGGTTAAAATATTGGCGTTCCCTATCTGGGAGCCAACCCCATCACCACAATGCTGGAGACCTGGGCCATGTAAAGGGAAGGGAGGCCCGGGGGGGGGGGGAAACCAGAACCAGAACCAGGACCAGGACTGCACTTAGCTGACCGATGCAGTCAAATGAGAGGCCGAAAGGGACCCTGCTGCTCGGAAAACAAAGGTCTTCAAAACACTAAATTTAATATCAAATAAGCTGGTCTATCGCTTTTTTGCTGGAAAACATTGATTGTCAAAGTATTCGCTCATTAAGTAACTGTGATCGATTAACGGGCGAACAACACGTCGATCAATTTATCTTCCTGATCCGTCGCTGGTTTTCTGAAATCACACTTTAAAAAAAAAAAAAAAAAAATTATTATTATTTAACAAACTTTATTTTAAAACTAGTCCAACTTGTATTTAACATTTAAGTAAAGATAAGTTTCTGTTTTCTATAAAGTTGCTGCGGTGTTTTAGAAAGTCCTGCTGCAGCTGTACCCCACCAACCCCCCCCCCCCACCCCCAACCCCCCCACCCTGAGGTGACACTCATTGCATGTGACTCTTCAATTTCGCTGCTTCCCTGCATTTACAGCACATTTCTGCCGCTGCATTACCGCGCTATGAACTATCTGGACAACCGGTGTTTGCACCAGATAATAGATTGTTTTTTTGTTTTTGTTCTGCCGATGTGCTGAGGTGCTGGTTCCCCCCCCCCCCCCCCCCACCACCCACCCCCCAAAAAGACCAAACAATGTTCTGTTTGTTCATCTTGCTGCTGGAGGAAATTCCCGGCCTTTGCACCGTCCTAAGTGGCATTGTTGTAGAAATTAGTCTCACTTGCGGTGTTGACGCTATCACAACAATGACCCATTACAGGATAACTGAAAAACTAACCCAGATAATTGTTTATAGTGGCTTTAATTAATGCGCTAATGACTGCATTTCATGCCTCCTAATGAAAATAAAGTATATTTTCAAGCATATAAAGTTTGTGGCCAATAGGGCGGGTAATTGTCATAATGTCTTCTTATTGATATTTATGTAAATAGGCGAGTTTTCTTTAATCAAACCGTTTGAGTCAGGTGAGGGGAAAAAAAAAAAAACCCGTTTTGGATTCATTAGGACGCCGCGCATGCTGAGAATCGACGCGGCGGTAATTTTCTTCGCGCGCGCTTAAACCCGAGGACGTATCGGCCAATTTGCATCTAAAACGACTCTGTCAAACGCGTTTTGGTAACGCGTTTATGAATGTTATTCCCCGGCATTAGCGCCGTGGACGGAGAGCGATATGAAGGTGGATTATTTACCCTCGCAGTTAAATGGTGTGGACCGGTTGTGTTGCTAAGTAGCTGCCTGGAGCCAAACAATACAAATAAACTATAAAATAGACTTTTTAAACATAGATATCTGGTTTTAAAAACACAAAGCGGTAGTTTCGAGGACACGTCCGTCTTCTGAAATGAGATTCTTTTTTTTTGGTGGCGTTAATTACGAGAGGAGTGAAAAATGCCGACGTTCCTCTCCATTCAGCGACTTTTTATGTCGGGCAGCGCAGATTTTTGTTAACGTCGACGTCCCGGAAAATGAATGCTCGCCTTTTAACTTCTCTTTTTTTTTTTTTTTTTCTGTGTCCCTGACAAATCGGTTGCTTTTTGCCCAACATGCGTCTCACCGGCTGCCACTTAACGCCGGTTCATTTTTCACCCGCCGGCAGCTTCCGTCAGCCGGCTTTCTTCTTCATGAGGCTCCTAATGCTGAATTACAGGAAGTGTCCTTTACTGTATGGGGGGGGGGGAAGGGGACAACAAATACTTTATTTTAATCTTACTTTAGACTTTTACACCACGACAATTCAGGCAGGAAACATTGTTACTTCTTTATTTGACATTTGTTGATTAAGAGTCAACATAAAACACCTTTTTTATAGATTAAACTAATCAATAGGCACCACCTCTACCCACTACAACAGTAAAATACTCTCACTACTCACATTAATACGTCCGTAATAATAATCCTATATACAACAGTAATATAATCTATAACATCATGCATAGTGGGTGTATTTTTACCTCGGTGCTACTATGTATTTTTACTTAAATGGCTTTTTTTATTGCAGGATTTTTCCTTGTAATTGAGTACTTTTACACAACACTATTGCTACTTTTACTGAATACTTCCTCCCTTATTTGGTATGTGTGTATAATATGTATTACATAACATTCATACAACCTTACGGGGGGTGAAGAGAAACCCCGGTACATTTACTTAACTGAGTATATCCAAGTTTACTGCTTTATATACTTTGAACTACTTTGTAGATTTTAACCTTTACATACTCATATAAGCAGTAAAAGATGTGCTCCACCTCGAACAGCTAAAACGGTAAAATACTACTGAATGCATCCGATATATTAATCCAATAATCCAACATATAATAAAACAAGTTGTTTATTCCAATAATACCACCTTCTTACTACTTCTACTGCAGTAAAAAGATCAGAATACTTCTTCCGCTGCAGTATTTTTCCATCAGTAACACAGTATTCTATCATACTAGCTTACATTCTCCATCAATATGTTCATATTTTTGCACATTTTATGGATTTTTACGACGATAATAAATCTTGAGTGTTGGTCGTACACGTGCGTATGAATCTGCGTCCGAGAGGAATGAGAAGTGCGGAGGGAGATGATTTTTCATTCTGTGTATCACTTCGGCTCTGCAGCACCCCCCCCACCCCACCCCCCTCCCCCTTTCTACAGAGGATCCAATCAATCTGCCAGCTATTAAGTTTGTTAATTGATAATGCATACTAATTAGGCTGTGCGCAGTTACTTTGGAGACTCTGAGGAGGTAATTGTAGGCACGAGTCCAAATGGAGTTTAAAACAGTCTGTGCCAGGTAAAAATTCATTAGGCGGATAGATTGGAGAGGACGAGGAGAGGGAGGACTAGAACAGGTGGAGGTGGAGGGTGGGGGAGGGAGGAGGGGGGGGGGAGGATGGGGGTCAATGCTAATGCCAGTCTATGGAGAAATTTCCCTCTGCGATCCGATTCCCGGTTCCTTCACCGCGCGGCTCTCTCCGCTTTGTTGTTGTTCTCGGAGTGAAACTTTCATCTTTTATTTTTCTTTAAACTCATGCGTCACTCTCTCTCTCTCTCTCTCTCTCTCTCTCTCTCTCTCTCTCTCTCTCTCTCCTCCTCCTCCATCTCCATCGTGTCGCGTGATTGACACGCATTTAACGTAATGAGACCCGTCTCCGGGATGCCTGTGAATCAAAAAGGGCCCCCACGCTAATTGAGACGGTTGTCGTTGTCCCCCAACCCCTCCTCCTCCTCCTCCTCCGGCGTCGCCCCCGACGACCCCTTTTGAACCGTCTTGTCAGTCTCCTCCGGGCAAATGGACGTGTCCCGGGGAATCGTGTCAAAAGCGTGTTTTACAGCTCGCCTCAGTGTCTTTGTCACCGAGGCCGAGTGACGGAGATGGAAGTATGTTTGGCTTCGGGGGGGAATCGGAATGTTTCGTAATATTTCTAGAGAGAGACCGTAAACTCTTTACAAATTGCTCCGATGTTCTACCGCTGTCACATTATTTTATTTATTTTTAACCCTCGGCGACGTCTATCCATTTTTTTTGTGGGGGGGAATATCGCCCACCTCCCTTTTTGTCGAATTAATAATAATTTATAGCGAGAGATTTCACTTGCGGCGCTCGCCGATATCCTTCACTCCCGTTGTCCTCTCCCCGTGGTCACTTGTTAAACAATCTCTTTCTCTTTCTCCCTCTCCGTCTTACTCTCTCCGTCTCTTGCTTTTTGTTTGTCCCCCCCCCCCCCCCCCCGCCCTCGCGGGACACCCAGAGACCGACAGCCTTGCCAGATTCATTTTCTGATCAAAGCTGTTTGATTTGGTCAATTTTGCCACATTGGAGACGTTCTCTATTACTGAGATAAATAGCCTCGGGCTAACTGTCAACGAAAACTTGTAAGCTAATAAATTATTCCAATTTCTTCCAGCTGGATTTCTCTTGGGAGTCAGCCTCTAGGAAATACACTTTTTGATTAGTAAATTTTCTGCCTGTGTGTGTGTGTGTGTGTGTGTGTGTGTGTGTGTGTGTGTGTGTGTGTGTGTGTGTGTGTGTGTCTGGACATTCGGATGTGTCGTTTCTGATTAGCGGGCGGGCTGCCGGAGTGGAAGGCGGCAGAGGGGGCTGTCAGTAGAAGGAGGCCTCTAATGCATTATGCATTGACAAGGCTTTGGATCCTGCCACCTTCGCTGGCACGCCGGGGAGAAGGAGGCCGAGTCGGGCCTCACCTGAGGGGCCTCCGCTCTGCTCCCCCCCACACACACACACACCCCACACACACACACACCCCACACACACTCCTTGCTCCTCCGTCCCACGCTCGCACTCCTGGGAGGGGGGGGGAGGAGACTTTGACAGAAGCCAGCCTCCATCTTCCGCGACGTTCCCTTCGGACGACCCCCAGGTGTGCCTTCTTTCCCCTCTCACACACACACACATGCACGCTCAAGACAAACACACACAAACACACACACACACACACACACACACACACACACCTCGACTTTTCTTCTTTTCTTTTTTTTTGGCCTGGAAATGGGCCGATGGGCAGAGAAAGTGTGTCATCAGCAGAAACGGACAGAGTGAGAGGACATGACTGATAGGCTGGAGGGGAAAATTGATCGGCGCCACGTCTCCCAGCCAGGCGGTCTGTCCTCTTTCCATCGCTCCGTCCTCCACCCCTCCCCCTCCCCCCTTCCCCCCCCCCCCCCCCCCCCCCCCCGGCCCTGTCTCCCCCACCCAACCAGCCCTGGTGACTCAATAAAGCTTCGGCCATGCTCCGCATCTCCAGCCCTGCTCGGCTGGGTTCTTTAGGCCCCGGAGCAGATAAATAGGTGTGTGTGTGTGCGTACGGGCACCAAAGCCACACACACCATTCATCAACCCACCAAAACTGTCCCTAGATGATTACCTCTTTCAAGCTCTTCCCCCCTCCCCCCCCCCAAAAAAAAACCCAGGGGGAGGGAGATACAAGGAGGGAGTGAGGGGGGAGATGGTAAATGAAACTTTTGAGGGGTCAGTGGTTTTGTACTTTGGCTATTCATCTTCTCTCTCACCTCCGCAGGGCTGCAGAACGGCAGCAGTGCTGCTGGGTAATTACCTCTCAGCGTGCCGCACTGCTTCATTATGTCCTGCAACTCTAATCCACTGAAACATTTGTAATTTAGTCTGTGAAGCTCCGCGCAGGCCGAGCTGAGACGAAGATGGCTGCGTGTGTGTGCGTGTGCGTGTGTGTGTGTGCGTGTGTGTGTGTGTGTGTGTGTGTGTGTGTGTGCAGGCCTCGGGAGGGTGATATGTTGCATGCATATTACTGGTCGGGATCATTTCTATCTCTAGCTCGCCCATTTAGGAAATGAATCGAAATTTAATTCATCAGTTGCAGAGATTGCCCCATTATTTTCAATGAGTATTGTTTTTCAAATCAGGGGCTCGTCGGATTTGGATTTACTGACCCCGGAGTTGAGCGCCGGCCGCGTGCACGACACGCACGGAGACGTATATGGTGCCGAACGCCACGCGGCGGCGGCGTGCGTTTTTTAGTCTTTCACGTGACGTGTTTTTGATCTTGATTCTAGTTCAAGTCAAGTTCAGTCAGTCTCGTTTTTCGTGTTACAATTATTTTTTTTTAATGTCTGGCTGCCGCTGTCGCCGTCCGTGATGTGCCTAGTTACCATGGTTACAGGTGTCGTTCTCGTCGACCCCGAGGTAGAGTTTGCTCCGCTCTGCAGGAATGCAGCTGATCATCCATCAATTTTCATGCGTTTTTTTTTTTTACAGCAACACGTGCCAGATTTCTCTAGTTGCAGCTTTTCAAAGTAAACTTCACAGGAAACTACTCGGTTGGGTTTTCGAGAAAAAAAAAAAGATGGTCGTTTGGGGTTAAAGTGCCTCTACCGATACATAAATCAACGCTGTCGACATCGTAGCTTTCCAACGATTATTTTCCACGATTTAAACTCTGGAGATGGAGCCGCAGTGGATCCACTGTGTCTCCTACCTCCTCCTCCTCCTTCCTTGTCGTGACCTTTCTCTCAACCTTCTCCGTGTCATCCTCTCGGCCCAACGGCGTCACGGGAAGCTGGAGCCGCACGGGGAGCAAAGCGCCTGTCGCGCAGAGAGACTCGGAGTCAACACCTCCAGAAAGAAAGAAAAAACACCGCCTCGGCCCCTCAGATGTGGACTCAGATGAGAGGACGGATGGATGAACAGGCCTTTTGTTTTGACAGTCGGAGGGACTGAGGTTACAGTCGAGTCTCCAAAGGCGCCACTCAAACAGGGCCGTGGGTACGATACTCTCACCTGGGATGGACCGGGGAAGTGGGCCTGAAGATCAAAGATTAGATGGGTTTCATTCTTTAAAAGGCTAATCAACCGGGCACTGTGGTTTCTATCAAATGTTGCTTAAACGGGAGTAAATAGTGCGTTTGTTAGGGACTATTTTCAGCGGCGGATTAATCCACACTTGGTGCGCCGGTGATTATTCACAGCTGGAGAAAAGTGTATGTGGGATTGAAATAAACTACAGTGTTCATTATAATAATAATAATAACCCGGTGCAACGTCGACAGACACAACTTGTTAGTAGGATGAATTCAAGGCTGCGTTTTGTCTTTTTTTCGTGGCATTTGTTGGCGACGAGCAAAAAAAAAAATCACTCATCAAATATACAAAAATATTAATATTAAATATATTAAAATATATTAAAAATATTGTGTGAAATACCTTCAACTTTATTACTTTTTTAAATAGAAGATGTGCGTCATCGTAAATGACTCATTGCCAAAATACGTCATTTATATTCAACTATTAAATTATATAATTTGATATTACGTTTTTGCGTAAAATGTATATATTATATTAATTTAATATCCGTTTATAAGGATTTACACATTTCTGAGGGGAAAGTTGATATGTTACATTTAATTAAATATATATATTATTAAATATGAATTAAATCCCCCCCAAAAAAAGACTTATTCTTCCTCATCTTAAAACCCCGACACAAGTTGAGGAAACTCCGTCTCCCTTTGTCGTTTAGATTCACACTATTAAAGTCTGATTTCGTTCTTGCCTTGCCCCCCCCCCAACCCCCCCTCTCGTTGTCACCTGAGAGCGCCTCCTAACTAAGCAGCTCCCAGACAAGTCCCTATTAGAGACGGTTGGCCTCTAATCCGCTAATCAGAAAACTCATTTCCCCCCCCAAACCCCCCCCCCCCCCCCACACCCACACCCCACTATCCATGAACTCCCAGCAGCCCGCGAACACACACACACACACACACACACACAGACACACACACACACACAGACACACAGTGCTTGTTTACACACACGCACATAAGAAGTGGGCCCTTACAGTAGGAAGAAGACCCTCCTCCCCCCCCCCCTTAGTGGAGAGGAGAGAGTGTAGGGAGGGCAGGAGCAGCCAGCTGGGTTGTAGGAGTAATAAAGAAGGAGAATCAATAGGGCATGCAATGGAGCCAAGGTGCTGCCATTCATCACGCCGCCTCCCTGACTCCCATCATTCATCATGCTCAATGAGGCAGCAAATAGGAAAATGACTATTTGTATCAAACACATCTGCACTCATCCACCGAGGTATTTTATTCCCATTAACTCTCAGAGTAAAATACGCACAGGGTTGTTGTTTTTTTTCCCCCTCCTCCTCGTCCTCCTCCTCGCTGTGTCTTTGTGTTGCACGTGTCTCTCTGTTTGTAAAGAACGGTGGGGAAAAATTTCTCGAGCAAAGAAACACCTTCTTTTTTTTTTTTTCTTTTTTTTTTTTCATGCAGACAAATATTTTTACGATTCCTCCTCCTCCTCCTCCTCCTCCTCCTCCCAGGTCTCACACCCAGCTCCCCATCATCCTTTATGTGCTGTCATTGGCGGGTTGTCATGGATGTCTTCATTCTTGAACACCGACCACAAACACACACACACAGACACACACACACACACAGACACACACACCACGAACATTTCTATTTGCCTTCTGGGGTTTCGCCCTCCTGTAATAAATCTCCGCGGCTGACTCTAAGTGCAGCTTGTATTATTCCAGAGCGGCTTATTCACGCCTTTGCTCTATAAATTACCCGTGCCAGGTAAAAAAAAAAAAAGAAAAAAGATGGAGGTGCAGCTCGGCTGCTAAAGGCTGGATGGGATGCAAATGTGCAGGACTATCATCATTATAGTGTAACACCCCATGAAATGGCGGCATCATTACGGTCTATGGCGGGATCGTTATTGTCTGTGAGCTTTATGAGCTTCTGGGGAACGGCGGAGAGGAGCGACTATACGCCGTGAAAAAGTAGTCCCTGCGTTGCCCCCCGCCCCCACCCCCCCCACCCCTCAACCTTTACATTAAACTAGCGCTGTTTGTTTTGAGGCCGCTCTCTCCTCTCCCCCCCTGGAGGTTTTTAATTGGATCTATCAAATTGTAATTAATGCGGAAGAATCCTCAAAACATAAACAAACCAGATTCTCCTTTTTTTTTTGATGAAAATGTTTTTTTTTTGTTTTGTTGTGTCAACACGAGACGCCGAAGAGTCGGTGATGTATCAACATGTTGTTTTGTGTTTCAGAGGGATGGGGTTGTTGGTGACATGTGTTCATACGCAGCGCGTAAACATTTAATAAATACGTTGAAAAGACATTTTAATAAGTAAAACTCTTCCTGAGTGGAGGCCGACGGATAAAGAATAACTGTCAAAGTAGTAATTATAATTTAAAATATGCCTTTCATATGAGAAGGGACAAATAATCACATTATAATGCTTTATGTTTATGCAATATAAACAAATTATAATGTATTATGTATTATGATACCTCATTATGTTCTCTAACGTGCTATAATTATGAGTGCTCATAACTATAATACGTTGTAAGCAGGTTATAACACATTGTAGGTATGTTAATAAAGCATTACAGTGGTGCCACAACTCGAGCTTGAGACGCTTAATGTCTCATAATCTGTTCCGGCCTCTAAAACAGTGTTTCATAAACATATTGTTATGTTTTGGCTGTTAGCACATTTTCAGTCATTTTAGTCGTCGTTTCCCACGTGAACGAGGACGAGAAGCAGACGTGTTCACGGGGGCGATGATGGGAAACATTTTAAAGGTTGCTGCGTATGCAATGCACCAAAATAACAAAGCCACCATCTGTGAGCGTTAAAGGGGAAAATGACCTCAATGACGGCAAAAATACTCATCGAATACAAATGATAACAAGAGAGGATATATATTTTTATACATCTGGAAAACCTTCAGATTCAACTTCAAGAAGTTACAACTGGCTGCTCGTGACCTTTGACCTTTGACATGGAAGAAGTGACGATACGCAGACCAGGTGCCAGGAGTATGTCGTCGATTTAACGGGGGGGACTATTTTCTGGAGCGGATGAATCCACATTCTGGTGCTCGAGTGAGTATTTGGGGCCAATCCACCAACCTTCCTCACGAACCTCTGGGTCATACTCACTTGGACCTAACGGCGCTGTTTGTTGCCCCCCAAAGAAAAGTAATTTAAATCATCACAGCTGCCATATTACAAACTTTAAAGTTGGATTAAAAAGCCTTTCTTCTCCCCTTGGCCCCTCGCCTGCTCCCCACTTTCCAGCCGGCTCCTCGGGGAGCCGCCGGCAAAGTCACAGACTGCAGCAACAGACCTTTCAAATTCATAACATTCATAGGTTTTTTTTTTTTTTTTTTTTTTCTTCTCACAAATGAATGAACACAATTTTCTACCAATTTCCTCATTATGCAAATATGCAAAATATTGCATTTAGGCCAATTAGGCTTCCACACAGTTCCAAATTTAACCGTTTAAGTCGTAATTGCAGAAACTATCAAATAATTACCGCCGCTAATTGTGAATATTTGTGACAGATACAACAAATTCTCACACAAATTACATTTTATTTCAAGGAGCCCACCGAATGCCATCGCATCTATTATCCTTTTTTTTTTTTATAAAGCAAAAAGTCTAATTTAACTTGCATAATAACGCCAACGGAGTGCTTGTTATCGAATTTGAACTGTAATGTGGAACGATGGAGCGAATTGGTCGGAGATCCTCGCAATATTTTGCCCGTCGTGCTCGCCCCGGCCTCTGTAAACGTCTCCAGTTATTACTGCAGGTGTCACAAAGTCATTCAGAGAGTGATGGAAGCTGATAAAAGGTGATGGGCTCTCATCACAGAGCCCCTCTCCTCCTCCTCCACCCCCCTTTTCTTTCTTTTGTTATAACGAGCCCTTTCATAAAAAAAAGCATTTCTTTCTGTCTTTTTTGTTCTTCTTCTTTTCTCCCTATCCCATAATAAACTGCCGGTGGGTGCTGCATTCAGGGAAGGTCATCTTTGGACACGGACATCTATTCTAGCCCCCCGAACACCAGACGGGAGCATTTATAACTGTCTTTGCCGGTGACCCGTTAGCGGATTATGGATGTCCCCCCTCGGGCCGTGATTTGTTTAATCCGTGGAAACGGTGCCGGTGCTATGTAAACAAGCCGAGTGCGGAATGAAGGCGCCCGCCCGAGCGTGGCGGGGAGGCCCTATTTGTCAGGGACCCTTCATAAAATACGAGGACGGTGTTGGAGATGTGATGTCTTCATTTAACACGGAGGGCGGAAAAGAAAAAAGAGAAGAGAAAATGGGGAAAAACACTATTCCAGTGGATTTCACTAAATGTGCTGCAGCAGAAAATATAATAATGTTGTTTTAAATTATTATTTTTTTTTTATTTACTAACATTAGATTTTCAGCCTGTTTTGATGATTTATTGTAAATATTTTTATCATTTTTTTAATATTGTTTTCTTGTCAATCGAACCAAACTACATTTTATAATTATTTTACGACTCAATGTTAATTAACACATTTGGCAAATTGCTAGAATGTTGATTGCACCATTTAAAAATGTTGACAAAAGTACCCGATCATGCAACAATTAACCAAAACCAGTATCTTTGCTAATCTCAACCAAAGTGCTTTAAACCTCAGAGTAAATGTAGCTTAGCTTAGCATAAACGCTAGAAACGGGTGGAGACAGCTAGCCTGGCTGAAGGTAGAATCTGCAAACCAGCACGTCTAAAACTCATCAATTAACATTAATTACTTTAAAAACCAAAGAGCACCTTTTGTTTCGTGTCGTTATGCTAAGCTAAGCTAACTAGCTTCATATTTGATCAAACGCACGAGAGAGGTATCGATCTTATTCGCAAGAAAGCAAAGTTTAGATAATAATGTTAAACATTTATATTCGGCAGATATTGAATGGTGCAAAATGTTGAACATTGTTGCAGTAAAAACTTTCCTGTTTCCTCCTAATAATAATCATAATAATCATGATTACTATTTATATTTCACCTTTTAAAAACACTTTGCAAAGTGCTTTGAGAAACGAAGCAAAACAAAGTGAGGCAATGAGCAATGTGTCTTCATGCAACAGTTTGATATCTTTTTGTAAAGTTACTCATCAAGCAGCGTTGATCAATTTCCGCTAGTTACATGCAATTTATATCTCTTTTGAGTTGAGGCAACTAAACTACTCGGTTAAGTTGAGGCAACTAAACTACTCAGTTAGGTTGAGACAACTAAATTACTCGGTTAGGTTGAGGCAACTAAATTACTCGGTTAGGTTGAGGCAACTAAATTACTCGGTTAGGTTGAGGCAACTGAACTACTCGGTTAGGTTGAGGCAACTAAATTACTCGGTTAGGTTGAGGCAACTAAATTACTCGGTTAGGTTGAGGCAACTGAACTACTCGGTTAGGTTGAGGCAACTAAACTACTCGGTTAGGTTGAGGCAACTAAACTACTCGGTTAGGTTGAGGCAACTAAACTACTCAGTTAGGTTGAGACAACTAAAGTACTTGGTTAGGTTGAGGCAACTAAACTACTCAGTTAGGTTGAAGCAACTAAACTATTCGGTTAGGTTGAGGCAACTAAACTACTCGGTTAGGTTGAGGCAACTAAACTACTCGGTTAGGTTGAGGCAACTAAACTACTCGGTTAGGTTGAAGCAACTAAACTATTCAGTTAGGTTGAGACAACTAAACTATTCAGTTAGGTTGAAGCAACTAAACTATTCAGGTAGGTTGAGGCAACTAAACTACTCAGTTAGGTTGAAGCAACTAAACTATTCAGTTAGGTTGAAGCAACTAAACTATTCAGTTAGGTTGAGACAACTAAACTATTCAGTTAGGTTGAGACAACTAAACTATTCGGTTAGGTTGAAGCAACTAAACTATTCAGTTAGGTTGAGACAACTAAACTATTCGGTTAGGTTGAAGCAACTAAACTACTCAGTTAGGTTGAGGCAACTAAACTACTCGGTTAGGTTGAGGCAACTAAACTACTCGGTTAGGTTGAGGCAACTAAACTACCTGTTTAGGTTTCGGGCAAAGATCGTTGTTTGTGTTGAAATAAAAAACAACCTTAAGCAAGTTACGTGAATATAACTTCATATTCAACTTCAGCATGAGGGAGCATTTAAACACGGTTAAAACGGTACAATAAATAAATAAACGAAACAATAAAACCCAATTGATACGATGAGAAACAAACAAATAAATAACAAATGCGGCTGCAGCGTTGGACCCTCGTCCAAAATGTCTCTGGGAGTGAATAGAGATGAAGGAGGGGATATTAAGTCACTCTATATAACATCCAGGACACAATGGTGCGGTGATTGATGGGGGACAAAGTGGGAACAGCAGGACAGGGTGGTGGTGGAGGGAGGGGAGGGGGGGGGGGGGGGGGGGGGGGGGGGGGGGGGGGGGGGGGGGGGGGGGGGGGGGGGGGGGGGGGGGGGGGGGGGGGGGGGGGGAGTAAATATTGGAGAGGAGAGCAAAAGGAGAGGAGGTGACAGAGGGAAACACATTTCTGGAGGGACCAGGCGGAGTTTGGAGTCTATTTGTATGAGTAATCAGCCGCCTATCACACACACACACACACACACACACACACACTCACACACACCTCTCTCTCTCTGTCAGCCGTGTTTACTCACTGATTTTCTCAACAAGACAGCCATTGACACTGGATGGATGGGGCTAATCCGACACAGAGAGCAACGGCTCTGCCGGGGTTACGGGTCTGAGACGGAGCGCCCTCGGCACACTCCCCTCACCTAATCTTCCGGCAAATATTTATCACTATCAATTTGGCCTGACTCCGTGACATTAAAATACCACGTATAGATAACCCTCTCGCGGGAGAATCGATTGCGGGGTGGGGGGCTCCTGGGTTTTGTTAAAAAGGGGTTTTCAGGAGCCAACGGGGGTCCTGAGACGAGGAGGGGGGGGTCCAAGGGGCCTCCTGGCAGCAACACTAGGAACTGATTCATTTCAGGAGAAATAGAGGTTTTTTTTTAAACCACAACGTCTCGTTATCATCACAATGTTTTCCTTTTTAAAGCTTTCCTCAATGTTTAATTCGGTTGACCTTTGCTGACCTTTTGTCTCTGTTTTGCACTTTTTACATTTTTTTTCCGAAAAATTTGTGGATCTTTTGAGGTAATTGCTGAAAGTATTTATTATAGAACGGTTTGCAGTACTTTAAAGTACAAAACATGTCAAATGTATAACACAATATCTTTTTATTTTTATTTAGAAAATATTGAAAAAATCGCAATAATTTGTGATTTCAATTCTCAAAACTGTATTAATTATAAATGAATAGTTTTACATGCAAAGGTTAATAACTCAGTGTCCAAAATATATATATATTATATATATATATATATATATGTGTGTGTGTGTATATACATATAGAATTTTAAAAATAAAGTTATTTGGGGTTTGGAAATGTTTGTCATCAATATGAGTTTGTATAGATTTGATCTCTCTTTGCACTCTATTTACAGTAAAAGCCAGACTGTCCCTCTCTTCTATCGTATTGATTGATTAATTGATTGATTGATTTGAACTTGTTCTTATTGGCCTTTATTAAGACGTCAGTGCAGAGCGACAGGAGAACGTATACCGTGGACGTCGCCTGTTTGTTGTATTTTAAACTCTGTTTTACTGATTCTGGTTCGAGGTGTGTGAGACTATTTCACATGTGGGCAAAAAAAACAACACTTTAACCACAATAAACATTTAATAACAATGTCCATTACTTTAAAAACAGAACACATCGTGTTAGCTTGAAGAATATGAAAACTGTTCAGTGACGTTTGTGATCAAAGAAAAACACATTCATGATAATTGTTCAGTGCTTTCTATTGTCGGAGATGAATAGAAACTATACATCTGCAGTTAAGTGATTTTATTTCTTTTTTTTTGTATTAAAGTTGAGTGAACTGACCCTTTAAAGGGCTGTGATTGGTCCAGGAAATAGAGCCAATAATAAAACACTCATCACAGTCAGAGATGTTATTCCACCATTTTATTTATTATAGTTCAGAGGAAATCACATAAAGCTTCTGAGAGAGAAGGAAGACAGAAGGGGTCTCCGTGTGTGTGTGTGTGTGTGTGTGTGTGTGTGTGTGTGTGTGTGTGTGTGTGTGTGTGTGTGTGTGCGCGTGCGCGTGCGCGCGCGCACTATAAGAGTACCAGCTGATATTCTCGCCTCTTCTTCCTCCTCCTCCTCCTCCTCTTCTTCCTCTCGCCTTTCACTAATTGACCGTCGGCGTTCATACACACATTTCTCACTAATTTCTCATTTGCTATTCCAGCAGTGGCCGAGGCACGTCTCGAGGAATACATCTCGCTCTCACCGCTGCAGAGTCCATCACCGATCTCCTCCTCCTCCTCCTCCTCCTCCTCCTCTTCCTCTTCCTCCTCCTCTTCCTCCTCTTCCTCCTCCCCACTCCCTTCTCCCTCCTCTCAGTTATAAATTAGCTTTGGTTTGATAATCAAATCTATGTGATTCAGCCTGTCTCTCTCTCTCTCTCTCTTTTTCTCTCTCTCTCTCCCTCCCTCTCTCTCTCTCTCTCTCTATCTCTCTATCTATCTCTCTCTCTCTCTCTCTCTCTCTCACTCACAACACCGTGTGCAGATGCCTTACCCTATTTCTGATGGAGAAAATTGCCATTGATATCAGATTTTTGTAGGGTATAACTATCTTGCAACACACACACGCACACGTACACACGCACGCTCATATACAACATAAAGACCGCAAGTACACGCACACACACACACGCGGGCGCGCGGCGCATTAGAAAACTCCAAAGTCATCCAGTTTGCTCTAATCATTACAATTAGTCGTGAATTATCACCGGACTCTGACAGACGTTGCTTGTAACTCTCTTTTATTTCCACCTCGCGCTAATCAGCGGCTCTCATTACCAACGCTGATTAAACTGCAAATTACCCAGCAGCGGCCCCCGCGCGCGCGCGCCTCGATACCGCAGCCTCGCTCAATATCAATTAAGCCGAGCAGCCCGTCTGTAGTCTCGCGGCGCTTCCAAATGCTTGATAGTGCCACTTATTAGTTTGGAAAACTCGGAAAATACCAATAATCAACGGCGGTGGAGCTGCGGGGGCGGGGGGGGGGGGGGGGGGGGGGGGGGGGGGGGGGGGGGGGGGGGGGGGTGGTAAAGAGCCCGGGGTTCTCCTACCTCTCAGATGCAATCACACGAGCTTCAGTCGGTATTGGTTTTTGTCTCGTGCATGCAGGCCTGGAGGAGGCACGCGCGCACGCAGAAACCCCCAGAAACCTGCGACATATTTTATCCAACTGTGGGAGAGAAACATATATATATATATATATATATAATATATATATATATATATATATATATATATATATATATATAAATTATTATTATTATTATATAATAATAAAAATTTAAAAAAAATTATAATATGTATATATATATAAATATTATAATATTTTTTTAAATAAATAATATATATATAAATATTAGAAACATATATTTCTATTGATAAATAATATATGTATTTATTATTTATTACATATACAGTATATATATATATTTATAAATATTAGAAACATATATATTTTTCTTTTTTAAATAATTAATATATATATACATGTAGATCTATATAAATATTAGACATGCTCACACCTTTTGGATTAATATATATATTCTTTTTAATAACGTTGTGCATAATGCATGGAAAATCTCATCTAACACCATGAGATCGTTCCGGTTGCAGAGAGAATGAACGGATTTCTCCCCTCTTATGTTAACCTATTTAGTCTTGGTATAATATAAATTAATAGCAACTCATTCTAATTATTTTTGCGTTAGAAGGGAATCCTGGTCCTGCATGTTTCTGTAATTTAACCCCTTTTTGTGCTGGTTGATCTCAATATGTGCAGTATATGTTTTCAATTTGAGTTATGTAAAAAAAGATGTAAAAAGACAGTGATGTTGTATTAAGGATGGATTGTATTACAAATAATAGCACCACCAATATAATGCTGATGACTTTCTGTCTTTAGACGCACATAAAACTGTTTCGGTTGGAGGTGCAACAGCTTTTCATACACTGTTTTATTTTTACATTTTTGGCATCACTGAAGCACTCAAATTTTCTCATGTTAATCATTATGACATGATGAAGTATTTTGCCTTTCGACAGAGGAAAAAACACGAAAACCACACAGCCAACTAATGTCAATAATACGGCAAATTGTATGCAAAGTATTCAAGCTGTCTTCCTTTTCTTTCTTGACATTAGTTGTAATTTTGTAATCAGTTGTGATGAGAAATTAAGACATTAAAGGTGTCTTTGTAACATCTGTATAAGTATTCTACTGTTTGGTGTTCAAGCTGTTGCAGCATAATGTGCAGACTTAGTTGAGTAAGATAAACTTTTAATGGAATTGGCATGCTGAAGAATGGATTGTAATCATATATATATATATATATTCTTTTGACACAAGCAGCCTCGAAGAAAACTATGAAATTGATTATTTTTTCATAGATCACACAAATCAATATCAGATGCACAAAGATTCAAATGATATTTAATGTGCTGTCTTTGTAACAGCTTTATAAGCCATGTCAATTGTTTAGCTTAAGTGATATACTGTGTAAATAAAGAAACTGGCACACAGCGTTGAATATGTGTCTGTATATGAGTCTAATGCTCACTGACAATAAATGTTGGAAGACACAATTAAATACACTGAAGATTTAGAGCTGATACTTAAGTGTGTTATTTCTGTTGAAAGGCCATTCTGCTTAATAATTAATCTAATTAGTCTTTAATTGAACCATTAAGTAAACAGTGAAACACATGCTAGATATAGATCGATATCTATCGATCTATCTATGTATCTATCCTGTATTAGCTGCTCTGCACTGGCTCCCTGTAAAATCAAGAATCACATTTAAAATTCTTCTCCTCACCTACAAAGCCTTGATTGGTGATGCGCCATCATATCTTAAGGAGCTTGTAGTACCATATTGCCCCACTAGAGAGCTGCGCTCACTAAATGCGGGGCTACTTGTGGTTCCTAGAGTCCTAAAAAGTAGGATGGGAGCAAGAGCCTTCAGTTATCAAGCTCCTCTTTTATGGAACCAGCTTCCACTTTCAGTCCGGGAGGCAGACACAGTCACCTCATTCAAGAGTAGACTTAAGACTTTCCTCTTTAATAGTGCTTATAGTTAGGGCTGAATCAGGTTTGCCCTGGTCCAGCCCCTTAGATATGCTGCTATAGGCTTATTGGCTACTGGGGGATGTTTTAGAATACACTGAGCACCTATCTCATCTTCTCTCTCTCCTAATGGACAAATGTACGTCTCTCCATTGCACCTTACTAACTCCATTTGTTGTGCCTTCTCGCCTCAGGTTCCATTGGACCTGGCTGTGTCTGAAGCCGGTCCTGGCTCCTGGCTCCTGGGTTTTTTGGGGAGTTTTTCTGATCCGATGCTGGGACAGGGATGTCGTATGTGTACAGATTGTAAAGCCCACAGAGGCACATTTGTAATTTGTGATTTGGGGCTATACAAAATAAACTGAATTGAATTGAAGCCACGACCAGCTTCAGACAGAGCTGATAATAAGGAATTTCAGTAATCTAGTCTAGAAGTAACAAAAGCGTGAAACAGTTTTTCTGCATCTTTTTGAGACAAGATGTGCCTGATTTTTTAAATGTTATGTAGATGAAAACAATGCAGTCCTTGAGATTTGCTTCATGTGGGAGTTAAAGGACAAGTCCCGATCAAAGATAACGCTGAGATTCTTTACAGTGGTGTTGGATGCCAGGGCAATGCCATCTAGAGAAACCACATCACCAGATAATTGATCTCTGAGGTGTTCTGGGCCAAGTTAAATAACTTCAGTTTTGTCTGAGTTTAACATCAGAAGTTGCAGGTCCAAGTTTTCATGTCTTTAAGACATGCATGAAGTTTAGCGGGCTGGTTGGTCTCCTTTGGCTTGATTGATGGATATAATTGTGTATCATCTGCATAACAATGACAGTTTATGGAGTGTCAAAGAATAGTCTCCAAATCTCTGCTAAACCCTCAGATATCCATGTAGATAATGTGTACAATCTGGTTCAAATAATTTAAATGTTATTAAATAAAATAAAAGGGTATTGTTATTATTATTATTGTTGTTATATTATTATTATTATTATTATTATTATTATTAATAATAATAATAATAATATTTGTATTATTAATATATATAGGCCGTTCTTATGTTATATATTATATTATGTATTCATTCTGAAATACTAATCTAATTTAAAAAAAATACTGGAACCGTCATCGTGATCGACCCACTCGACAATCATCCGCCCCTAGAGTTCGATGTATCTGCCATCAGCTCGTCATCCCTGCCTTCCAGTCAACCTGCGCACGTTACAAACACAGACCGCTTGTTCCATCTAAAATCTACAGCCATGGCAGATCCAAGAATACGGCAAATTAAGATCAAAACCGGCATCGTGAGGAGGTATGGTGGTCTTTTTGTTTCAATTAGACGATTTAACACGTACCGAAAAAAAGCTAACTACGTCCATGGGCTAATTGTAGCAAGCTAACTAGCTTAGCCGGGGCAGACAAGCTAGCTCCACATTGATCCGCGCGTGGAGGAGCGTTTGTCCGTCTGCTTTTCAACTACACCCCGGGGCGTTGTCGCGGCCCTCTGGTTGCTAAACCGTCGTCTTTTTGTTTGTTTTAATCTCCATGAAGGAAAACTTTTCCCCCAGTCTGAGCTGACGATGTAGGAAATAGCTGCACATCCATGACGCAGCATCACGTACCGCTGCTGGTATTATGGCCTGTGGTCATCACAAGGAGTATAAAGGCCTAAAGGTCTACTGTGACTGAGCATATCAAACGATTATCCAACATTTTCAACAATAAAACAGATCCTGTGTTGATCATTACTCGTAATACACCAGTTTCAAAGCCTGTACTATTAGTTGTGTAGTAACACATGGGAATATATTAGATTAATAAAACTAATACACAGACAGTAGTGGTTAAATGTAGTGAATTAAATCCTAAACAAAGCTGCTCCGAGTAGCTAAGTGAAAGTTAGTTGATCTGCGAAGATACCAGTAGAGTTAAATAGTTCTTTTGGGAGTTTGGTAAACGCAAACACTGAATGACTGAAAGTCAAATTGTATGAATCTGCATTTTTTTATTTTATTTTTTAAATCACTGAAATGTCAAATGTATTATAGTGTTGATATTCAAAGTATTTCTGAAGTAATCTTCTGTCAGTCATTTATTGACTTTGTTTCAGCTCTAGTGATACAGCATCGTATTAATCAGCAGGAATCAAGTGATTCAATAACAGTTTTTTTTTTCTGCTTTTACACCCCAAATATATTATTTTCCTAAATAAAGTCCATGGCAGAAATGTAATCAATATTCTGTCCCACTTCGTTCACTTTGCCTTAGCCTAAGAATTTTGTGTGTCTGACAAAAATCAACTCTTACAGTACAAAAAAGACTTATGAATTTCTATTAAAACGGTCAAATGTTATGGAGAATCTTTTACTTTTCAAACGAAATGTTATCAACACGCGTTTTTCACTCGTTTTCTTTGTTGAACCTTCTCACACTTGTAGCTCTAATGGGTGGCTGGAAGTCCCTGTTATACTGGAGGCTGATAACGCCAATCGCCCCAATAGCGGCTCGCATGCTCTGCATGGAGGCAGTGGCAGAATTATTAAAGGATGAATTTAACTGCACAACAGCTAATACTAAAGACATGTGGAATAAATGGTATAGTTTTGTTTTTGTCCCCGGCGGGCGTGACGAATCGGGGACGGACACGTCGTCACCGCAGAGACCCGATCGAGTAGCGAACACGGGACGGGGGACGGTGGGTCTACGTCATCGGTTTCTCTCCGTCCACGTGACTCGACCTCAGAGTTTTCAAACTAACGCGGCGTCGGTGGCGTTTTCAAACGCCTCGGGGTGTTGTTTTTTTTGAGGGCGTTCTAAATCTCTCGAATAAATGCGGATGCAAGACGATAACGTAGCAAAGGACGTGCTTTAAAAAAAATGGAAACGTAGCGGATGTGGCCTAAGACGGCCTGTTAATAGAGTTGGCATCCCCTGTGAGCTAAATGTGTGGCATAATGTCCTCGTTATAGTCGTCTGTGTGATGGACTGAGTATTTTTTTTTTCGCCGATCGGACAGACTTCTAATTCCCTCCCGTCAGCGCTGATCGTGTAATGTGCTATCGATTGTGTTTTGATGAGGGTCAGATTACTAACAGGCTCCCCGAGGCGGCGATGATGACGCTGGCTGGATTTCCCATAGCGGATAATGTGTCCAGTGTAGGGAAAACAACAGGACGATGGTGTTCTTCATCAAGCAGTGTTTCCCCCGAACTGCCCGTCGGAGTGTCCTATTGGATACTACAGATATTACACCCCTGTTGGCCAAAAGGTACCATCTTGACGCGGAGCTTTAAGCAAGCTGTTAGGTTTAAAACGAATGGATTGTCATTGCTTTCCGTCTCTTCATAATCTCCCTCTTTCTCCTCTCCTCTTACCTTGCTCTCTCTCTTCCCTCCTCCCTTTCCACACATCAGAGTTTAGAGGAAACCTGCCTGCTCTTTTTTTTTTTTCTTTTTTTTTTTTAGCCGGGCCTATTTCCAGTGGCTTTTCTGCTGCACATTCCAGTCGGTGCCTTTTCTGCCCTAGCGAGGCGGATGCCCTTAATAAAATGACAACAGTAATTTGCCTTTGTCATTCCGGGTCCCGGCACAGACTACAGCGTGGCTCAAAAATACAGTGCTAGAGGAGGCGGCCCGAATGTGTGTGTCGGCTGGCTCTAATTCTTTTTTTTTCTATTTTCCAGAGAGCTGCCTTTTCCATTAAGCCTGAGGTGGCAGGTCTATTTAAAAACCAGCCGCGACCCCACCCCTCATTCAACACGGCGCTCCAAGTCTGGGAGAAATAAGAAATTAACATCAGGCCTGGAAAAAAAGGGGGGGAGAGGAATGGACATTTTGTTATTAGACTGTCCTTCAGTTTTATTCAAATTATTCCAGCCTTCCCATCTTTTTCCCCTTCTCTTTGCCACCTTCTTTGACTCCGAGCGGGTGACATCACTCACTCTGCATCACTCAGCGGGAGCTGCTGTTGCATATGGTGGCTGTTTAAAAAAAAAAAGAAAAAAGCTTCTTGATGGATCCGTATTAGAATGAGTAATTGATGTAAAATATGACTGAGTGCCGTCGGCTTTCCTTGGCTCAGCACGGAGCAGCGTAACGCGGATGGGAAGGTCCTCCCAGTGATGTTACTGATTAATGAAGGATCACTCACTTACGCACACGCAGCTGATTTTTTTTTTTTTTATATATGAAAAATGTAATTTGTGTTGTCACCGCGACAGCCGGAAAAAGACTATTAGTTGTGAATCATTATCAATAGCGATATTTATTATGCCAATCAGGGTCGGAAATCTGTTTAATAGATTTACTTCCATTTGGCACCGTAATTGACAAATAATCAAAATTTATCAATGCACTCGAGCCAGTTTTCACTAACAATCAAGGAAAAGAGGCCCATTTACCACCTGACTTGGTCCACAATTAGGGGACTAAATTGATGATCAATTAATCTCTAAAGGACTGTGTGTGTGTGCGTGTGTGTGTGTGTGTGTGTGTTGGAGGTGAATAAAGGAGTCGCATGAGCACAGCGACGGTATCGTGTACGCTGGAATGAATGAGACGGTTATTATTTTTAATGCTGCTGGTTTACGCAACACAGAAAAATGCTGATGTACAACTTTAACGTTAAAGTTTGTGCTGGACGTTACTTTTGTTTGAATAATTAATTCCTAATGATTTAATTAAATCAGAATTCAATTAGACGTACAGCCGGAATGACGTAGAAAAAATGTATGTTATCCGTATTTTATGAACCGCATCATTTTTTTATTAGAATATATTTTTGAAGAAAGATGTAATCAAATGATGATTAATTAAAGTTAATGTCACTACATTTACTGAGAATCTTTAATTGCCTCTGGAAATGTTTACGATTTAATGAACGTGAAAGTGATTTGCTAATTTTCTGTTTTATTAAACAATGTATGGAAAGCATTTCCGTCATATATTAAAAATATATATATATATTTATATATATATATATATATATATATATACACACACACACACATACTGTGTGTTGTATTCCGCGAGGAGGACTGATGTGTTCGGTGGTTGTTGTTGAGGTGTGTATCTCGGGAGATGATCTCGCCCTCGGTCAGAGCGACGTTGGGGAGAACGAGGATGGATGAGGTCTATAAAAGGTGACCATTGCAGCTCGCCTTTTTTTTAAAATAAAAACTTAGTGTTTTAATCCCGTTTCGGCCTCTATCATCTGTCTGGGAAGGCCGTGTGTGTTTCCACTTCCTGTTTGATGGCACAACGGCCGCGTCACTGAACCGTCTGCTCCTCTCTTCCTGTCGGGGGTAGGCTGGCGAAGGAGAAGATTTCATACGTGAAGGAGGCGAAGCAGCAGGAGGAGAAGGTGGAGCGCATGAAGGCGGAGAAGGGAGACGAGTACGTCCTCAGGAAGCAGGTACGTACGCGCGGATCAGCTCAAAAATAAAAGTTCTCCTGGTCTTTGATGTTGTTTGATTAAAGCAGCCGGACGACAAGGATCCAGATTTTCGTCCCAGAAATAATATTAATCGCTATGAAGTCGGTAAAACATCAAAAGTTTCTATTATTATGTATTTTACGAGATTATATGAACTCCCAGTGCTCATTTTCACAGAGCAGAGCCTGAACGCATCATAACGTAACCCAACTGAACCACAAAAAAAAAGCATAAATACCCACAATTTGGCTGAATATTGGCGGATAACGATCGTCGGTAACACTTTTATTGCACACCGCGATGGTTGACGATAGTTTTTCGTGCCACTACCGCACGACAATGATGTCGAAAACGTCTCCATATTGCATTTCCCGTCGTCAGGGTTTTTTTCCCGCGCCCTCAGCCGGTGGGTGACGAGGTGTCGCTCTCCCCGTAGTTCGGGAAGTGGAATTCTATCTTCTTTTGGCGTAATGAGGTCGGTCCACAGTGATAATGAAGAATTAGGTTTTGAGAGGAGAACCATTAGTGATTTTTGTAATTCGCTTGATGCAGATGTAATTATATCATGTTTCTTTAGAGGAGTTTGATAATTACTGACACGCTGGTGATTTAGTGTCCCCCTCCACTCCCATTGGGCGCCCTCCATCATTTATGGTGCGCACTTGAAGAAGAGCGGGTCGGGTTTTTGGTTGTTTTTTTTAACGTTGTTCACTTGCTTTATTACTTTATCTGTGCGTGGGGCATCTTTACGCTTTGACACGTTTCTTTTTATAACTTTTAAAAATGCAGAACAAAAGGACGAGGATGGGGGGGGTGGAGGGGGGGTCATCATTTACCAAAAAAATTTAAAGGAATATTAAACAAACGGCAATATCTTCTGTCTGTAAGGCTACTTCAGCTTTTTGTAGTAGAGCCCAGATAGTTGACATTGTTTATGAATGTATTCATAGTGGTCTTGTACTTCTTTTTTTTAAACTTTAAGCTAAATCTTGCTGTCATATCTATAAAAAGAGAGAAACTAAAGATGAAATCTTAAAAACCCGGTGACCTTGAAAGCAGCCGAGTGTGTAGACATTACTAAAATAGTTGGGTCCATGAATACTGCTCCACGGGGTTCTGGGTCCCAGTTGATTTTGGATGTTTCTCTTCTCGATGGTCCCGCCGCAGCGGAACCGCGGAGCCGGCCGGCGGCGCTGCTTCTGATTTATGTTTTACCCGTAGCATTAAAATTCAGCGCGTGTGTGTTTTTTTGTTTTTGTTCATTCGTGCGGCGGCCGGCTCGCCTGGTGTTAAAATGGGGGAGATTGGGGAGGCCAGATGGATTATGGTTTTGAGATGAGAGGGCTGAGGCAGGATGGATTAGAGGTTTTTGTTTTAATGGAATCAATACGCCCGTAAGTGTCATCGTTATCCAGCGCTGATGGGATCATTCCACGGCAACCGGGAGGGCGCCGTGACTTCTCCGTTTTTCAACACTCCTCACCTTGTCATATCGGGACGGCCGGGGCCCGGCGCCGCTGGTTGTCTTTCGGCGTGTCAGTTAGCCCCGCCTCGCCTCGCGTACGAGTTCATCCGACTGCCTGTTTGTGTGCACAGCCGTGTAATGTACACGCGTGCAGCGGCGTCCGTGTTTTGACTCGAGGGGGGGGGGGGCGGTGAGGAAGCGTCTGTCAGTGAGTGAGTGTGTCTGACAGCGTTAGCCAGCTCCTCTCTGCTCTTTAGGGGTGCCGGCTGGGGGAATTCCACACCAGCCGTGGCTGTGAAAGCCCCCCCCCTCCAGGCCGTAACACAGTTTCACTCCAGGCGTAGTAATACCGCTTTACGCCTGATCACGGTGCCCTCGGCTCCGGTGGGTTTTCTTCATTCATCCAGGTGTGTCAGTCAGATCGGGGCGGTCCCCCCCACCCGGTCCCCCTAGCGGCCCAATCGATAACTCGATAACATATTTCATACCCCCCCACCCCCCCCCCCCCCCCCCCCCCACCCGAATGAATACGCCCATTTGGATTAATGCTCTGTGCTTGTTTTGTGTGATGAAAGTCTTATTAACACAAGTGGTGATCTGATGTGGTTTTCAGATCGAGGTTTTGCAAGAGTCCCACATGATGGTCCCGGACTGCCACCGACGTCTGACCGTCGCACACGCGGACCTGCTCCAGTTATTAGTAAGTGAACCTCCCCCAACGGGACCAAATCCGTATCGGGGGGGACTCTCGACCCCTTTATGTCGTAACGAATGTACGGCCTTGTGAGACCACGGAGACGCCCATTGAAAATAACTGTAGCGTAGCATAGCGTAGCGTAGCATAGCTTAGCACAACATTTTTTTTAGTGCTTTAGTAACCAAATCTGGCCTGATTTGTGTGAACTTGTTCCACGGCTCATTTTGTAGGAGAAGGTGAACATTGCTATTTTTACATAAATTAAAGTTGCATGAATACTTTTTGGTCCTTTTCAGGGCCAGAAGTTATTCAAACAAGTTGACAGAGGCACAGTTGTCATATTATTGTGTTTTTTTAATGGTAGCTAACCATTAAAAGTTGCCTTTTTCTTTGTAGACAACCAACAACTACATTTTTACACGTGAACACATCATGATAGTACTCATTTTCCCTGAACAGAGCCTGAAGGCATCGTAGTGGAACTGAACCGCTGTGCGTCGCCCGTTAGCGATCGTGACTATAAAAGCATTAATACCGATGTCCCGATCGTATATTTTACTGAATATCGGCGGATAAAGACAGTCGGTAAAACTTATATTTCACACACGGTTAACGTTAGCCTCTGTAATTGATCCGTGGTTCTCATGCGTTGGGGGGCGGGTCCACTAACTGTGATGGATACTGTTACTGTCCGATACCTTTTAGGCCCTACTGCAAGGAATTATGGGAAAATGCTTGTTTTTTTGCGTGTGTGTGTGATTTCAATGAGTGTCACGCGTTGCACTAATTGACAGTATTTCGGCGTATCGGTGCCCGGCGTGCGTCTCATCCCTTCAGGGCTCGAGTTGATGCAACATAAGCATGCGTGTCTCGGGGTCATCTCAATTAAGTCGGAGCAACAGTCGGGCAGCTGGCGGTGTGAGAGCAACGTCCTCCTCCTCCCCTTTTCAGACAGACGTGCACACATACGCACACGCTCATCACAGTTCGTTAGCAGCGCTGTCACTTTTTTTTCTTCCGGTGACCACCGCAGGAACTCGATTAATTTTTTTATTTTTATTTTTTAACGGCACGGACGACCCGTAGCGGCTAAATTTAGATCTCCGTCACGTGATGCTGACTGAAATGTGACCTTAAGGATTTAAGTTTTTCACCACGACGACACTTTCGGTTTCAAAATAACAAAGTTAAGGGTTGTGGAGTAGTTCTTAAGTAGCTCTCTCGTGTAGGAGATGGCGACGTTGTTCTAAAATGGCAATAAAACTAAAAGCTTATGTGTGTGTGTGTGTGTGTGTGTGTGTGTGTGTGTGTGTGTGTGTGTGTGTGTGTGTTTTGTGTCTTTCCAGGAAACAGAAGAGGATTTGGGCGAATCAGAGGAGTACAAAGAGGCTAGAAACATATTAGACTCGGTGAAGCTTGAAGGATGATTTCTGATCTGTTTTCTGTTCTCACTGTGAGATTCACTTGCTTCTTTAAATGTCCATTCCTTTTCGTCAGGCCCTGTTTGGAAAAACCTGCCGAGGGGGCGAACTGAATCCATTCTCTGTTCTCGACGTGATTATTTTCTCCTGTTTACCGTTAACGTGCCACCGCGTTTGATCACGCTCCTCCTGGGTGTGTAAAAAAAAAATAATAATCACACAAGCGCACGATAAAACATTCGGTTTATCACGGCAGAGGAGTCAAGGTTTTTTTTGGGGGTATTATTTCTCATACTGATGCACAATCTGGACTCCAAAAGACACAATTAAATACACACGCCTTATGTTTGTCTTTATGATCATCACTTTTAATGGTGTGGGTCCACTGCTGGATTGATTTAAAACACTGTAATCGGTTTACATTAATACTTTTTCTGAATAATATTTTTTGCATTCCTTTTGTATATGCATATTAAAGGAGGAATAAAAAAAGCTTGAGCCTGCAGGATGTTTATTGGCTCTGGCTGACGATGCATCCCAGAATATTTAAGTAACGACTATATGCATTCTTTCGATTGATTGATCGTTTATGAAATGACAGGAAGAGGGGAAAAAAGTGACACGTTTCCTTTTTAATTTGTGTCGTGTGTCCAAAACATGGATATATATTCAACTTTAGTGACGTAAAAACAACAAATAATCATATTTGTAAAACTTTTAAACAACAACTGTTTCTTTTTTTTCTTTTTCCGATCATTTTCAAAAATGTGTAATTTTCTTTCTCTCTGTAATCGATTAATAAACTGATGGTTTCAATGCTTAACCGGTGGATTTAATTGCACAGTTATATGGAAGCTGCAATAAAGAGGAATTACTTTTTTTTTGGGGGGGGGGGGGGACGCCTGTCTGTTTAAAAGATGAATGATAAAACGAGTTGTTACATCTATTATCCAAATGGCCTAAAAAAAAAATAACGACACCTTTTCCTTTCAGGCTGAGAAGAGTCCTTCCTGAATAGTCCCACTAATAAATGAACTCAAATTGCCAGACAAATTAAGGTTACATTTGACTTGATCCTTATTTTACAGATTTCGATAATTATCGGGATCACCCCCAAAGTCTCATTAGCGCCCTAATGAGGCGCTGCTACTGCGTGACATCCACCCCGCTCCGTCTCGTTAAGGAAATCGCTCTTCAATGCTGATTATTTTATTTGCAGGTATAATTATATTTCTTTCGGCTAAATCACGGCCTAATCGAGTCCGGGTGTGTGTGTGGGGTGTGTGGGGGGTGTGTGTGTGTGTGGTGTGGGGGGGGGCAGCAGCGGCGCTAATTGAGGCATGAGATGCGGCGACGGGGCGCTACATCTGGGTCGGTGTGACCAGAGGACCCCGCGTGCAGGCTGCCCGGAGCACGCGGTGGCTGCTGGGTAACACGTTTACACGTCGTAGTACCAAAAATAAAAGCTCTCGCGAAGTTATATTTATTGTGCAATTAGATTTTTATTAGGCTGCTAATGCGTGAATTCGAAAGCATGCTTTTCAATGTTTATTTGGAAGTGCATCTTGTTTCATAAACTGATGTTTTTTTTTTTAAAGAATCTTGAGTCTCTTGTCAGATAAATGAATAGTTAAAAAGCACAATTGTCTCAATCAGGACTAGAAGCATTAAAAAAAGGAAAGTGCAAGTACTTTGAAATGCTTATTAAGTAACTATTACTCACGCATGAGCTCATTTAGTGGGGCTGTGACTAAAGAAACTCGTCTGCTCTGATCAGAGAAACCAACTGTGGGCTTTCTGAAAGGAGCACTAACTGCAGGGTCTGGCCTGTGTGTGACCTCTGAGCTGACCTGACACTTCCAATCCAACTGAGAGAGAATAATGAGAGGATGCCGCACACGTGCATTCGCATGCATTGGCTCAACTGCTGTACACGTAACTATGAGGTGTATAGTGGGCTTTAATAACTCATTTATGGTACTTTTACTTCCCAATCCAGTGGAAAATATTCAAATGATTTCAAGATGAATGTGTTGATACCTTATAATGAGCATATAGCATTAAATTAACACACTAAAGGGGTCAAATCAGTGTAATAATAATCCCCCAAAAGAGGCACTAGATTATAACAATGTGTTAAGAGTTTATTGATATTAAATATGGGGAATATTGACGACACGAGTCCTTATTTATGACGTGGAAGCGGTGCGTTGCCATATATATATGACTGCAGTCATCTCAATAGAAACGAGGCGGCAGACGGATGCGTTTTTACCGTGCACGCGCGCGTGTGAGCGCATTGTCCTCCTCTGCCGCTAAAGTTTGTGCACGTTAAAGTTTGTCTCGCGGCTGCAGCATCATCTGCTCTCCTCCTCCTCCTCCTCCTCCTCCTCCGCGCAGTGAGTTGTTCGGCCGCTCCTGCATAATCCCTCCGCGCCACGACTGTCACCGAGTCCGCTGCACGACACCAGAATCTCATTGTGTTAAACTAGTGCGCGTGCATGATGGAAGATCGATTGTTTCTTTCTCCCTCAGAAATCTCTAATTGAGTGAAAACAGACTGCAGAGGGGGAGGAAAGGGGGGGGGGGGGAGGAAAGGGGGGGGGGGGTGGGGAATCCGCCGGGGCCTTGTGGGTTTTTTTTTGTGTGGAGAGGCTGCACTGTCAACCAAGAGGTCACAGGTTCGAGCCCCGCCTGATACACCAAACTGTGCGTCCGTCAAACACGTGGCTCTGGGAGGTGTGTACAAGAAAGCCTCGGAGGCTTCAACCTTGATACGCCATTCACATTACAGTATCACACTCGTATGTTGTTGTTTTTTCCCCCTTTATTAAAAGTCACTCCTCATCTCCGCGGCGCGTGAAAGCGTCGACTTTACGCACAGATGCACCGCATTAACTTGCAGGGGGCGAATTTGTTTGTCTATTTTTATTTATGTCATGGATGAGATGGATGTCAGCGCGTTAGTGGAGAGATGTAGCGAACTGCGCGGTGCTCCTTGTTTACCCTAATTACAGCCTTAGCAAGTCAGCAGAACCAGGACCTTCAACATACACACACACACACACACACACCCACACACACGCACGCATCTATTGACATTATTAAGTGAAATGAGGCCTTTGAGTTAGTCGAACTAAATACATTGCATCTAGGATTAACCACTATACAAATTGGGTCACATTCCATAAATAATAACAATAATACAAACTTGTGTCTCCGATGCATTGAATACATTGTTTATTTGTTTTTGTATTGAATAAAGCATGAAATATTGCAAGATTCAATCCAACTAAATACATTGTGTAACAGGCATGCAGCAAGCAAAATAAAGTGTTTATTTTATTCACCATGAAAATAATAATTATAGTGCAGCTTTGTAAATATCAAACTAAATATTGTCCTGTTTATTTATTTGTGTGTGTCCCCCCCCCCCCCCCCCCCCCCCCATCACCCTCTCTGTCTCGCTGTTTTGGGGTTAAATATGACCCGCTGCTGCTGCCACGAGAGGACTCGCGCACTTCTGTTTGCACACGCAGCCATAAAAGCGCTGAGCTGTCGGAGCTCGTAAAGTGCAGCGCGCAGTCCATCATCCCGCAACGGGACGACTTTAAACGGCCCTTTTATAGGCTTTCAGCCGCGAGAATAAACACATAAACACCACATTGTGCACCTCATTATTAACACGAATATAACACAAGGCAACGTCTTTATAATTATGTTAAATAAATACGTTAACATGCCCAGAAAAAAAAGTGATATATATATAAATAACAAAGCTTTGTTCAAGCCTTAAATCCACCTTACAGTCAAGCTTCTAAAAAAAAAATACATAGAGAGAAATATCTCCAAATACGCATCTTCTTCTTCTTCTCCTCCTCCGACAATCGGCGCGCGATCTCCTCCACGTCCGCGCGACCCCTTCCGAGGAAGCGTCTCTCTCTCTCTCTCTCTCTCTCTCTCTCTCTCTCTCTCTCTCTCTCTTCTCTCCCCACCCGCGCGCAGCACGCCTCGCGCTCCGTGCGTCCCCTCCCGGTCGGTGCCCTCGTGCCACCAGATTGCAGACAAATAAAAGACGAGCGGAGAGGCGATTGAAGCCTCTATGGGGATGAAGAAGAAGAACAAGAAGAGGGAGAAGAAGAAGAAGAAGAAGCTCGTTCACGCTCGGACGCCTCCTTTGTATAACAATTCTTTTCTTTTTTTGGGGGGGCACATAATAAATAAATAAATAAATGAAAACCTGCTCGCTCACCAAACGTCCCGACATCTGTCTGAAAGCGGGTCTGATTTAGTTTTGTCCTTAAATATTTAGGCACGCTGGTGCGTGTGCGTGTGCGTGTGTGTGTGTGTGTGTGTGTGTGTGTGCGTGTGTGTGTGTGTGTGTGTGTGCTAATTGAGTCTAATGGTGGTTTATTCAGTGATAAAAGGATCTCCTTACTTCTCTTCTCATTGAGAATAAATCATTTAGATTTAAAGGCCTCCTCCTCGTGTTGCAAATTCGGATGTTTCAACGGTCTCCCTTTCTTTCTTTTTTTTTTATCAAAGCATTCACAGCTCGTGTTGAACTCCCACTTCCACTTTCTGCCGAATTAATTCGCTCACACATCATTTGTACCAAGTCCCTCCCTTCGTGACAGTTGTGCCTAAATACTAGTAAATCACCACTAATAACACTGATCCGATATGTGGAATAAAGGCGTATGGATCGGACCACTAATTACATAAAAGACCTAATGGCCTTGAACACGAGAGCCTGGTTAGAATTATATAAAGTTTGTTGTGTTTGGCTGAGTGGGAAATCATATTAGAGGAGGTTCACTTGGTCTCCAGGAGGCATTTAGTGTATTTGAAGAGGTCGACAATATCATCATGGAGACACACACAAAACAAAGAATAAGCTTCACATTATAGACTCAAGTTCATATTCAAGGGGTTGCATCTGTTAATGCAGCCTTCCTCCTCATATATGAATAAACTCACATATATTCGTGTACTATTATTTAAAAAAAATGTTTTAAGAAGAAGAAGAAGAAAGGAAAAAAAACAGCAATGCACAATTAAACAAACATTGTGGTGATCCAACATTTTCTTTTTTTTTTAACGGGTCGAAAGCCTTCACGCAGATATTAAATCAGGTTATTTTATTGGATGTAATTTGGAGGAGAAATCAAAGCCAATTACAGGAATGAGGAGGAATGAACTTGTGGATGTGAGAGGATGGAGGAGGAGGATGGAGGAGGAGGAGGAGGAGGAGGAGGAAGGGGCTCTCGGGCTAAAGCTGACATACCTCAGGCTTCAGCTCTGATTGGTTCTCGTTTGGAGAAGCTCATGGGTTCATTCCGTTGTTAAGCGCCTCCCCATTTCTCTAAACTACATTATAATGCAACGAACCTCCCTTTTAACCACAAACCGAATTTGCTTTCATTTAGTCTATATATATTTCTTAAATAGGTTAAAGTCATAGAGATATTTTTTTTTTTTAGTTGGGAATAGCACTTTCGCCCTGGAGCGGTGCGCAATGCTATCTCATGCCGACCTCCTGGATGCTCGCCTCGGTGAGTTATCGTCACCAAACTCCGGTCTTCAACTCTACTGTAAGCTGGAGGCACTTTTTTAATCCTAAATCAAAGCTCTGAATGTTGTCAATTTGCTTCCTATTTCCTCTTAATGTGACCGAAAGTGAGCCAAACTCGCTTAATTCATTGGAAAAGTAATTATTATTATTATATTACTGCGTAATTTGATTTAACAATTTCCTAAGATATCGGTGTGATCGAATTTAATTAAGAGTATTTAAGGAGCAGATTGTAATGTGCATGCTGTGGTTGTCTCCCTCTCAAAAGAGCTGCACGCGCTGTTATTCACATTTCTGCATCGTGTGTTTTAAAGCTGGTTTAATGCACGCGCATCTGTTTCTATTGCAGTAAATAATAACGTTTTGCATGAGAAGTATATGTTTACCTAACCGTGTGTTTCTTTTCTTCCTCCCAGAGAAACGTGTCTACTGTTCCAAAAAAATAAATAATATACCTAAAAACAAATCTGACCCGCTGTGGTTTGTCTGTGCAGGGATGAAGGACGCCGCCGCGGAGCTTCTGGGCCACAGGGAGGCTCTGAAGTGCCGGCTCGGCGGAGGGGGGCCCGACCCCGGACACTCCGGGGGGGAGCTCGGCCCGGGCTCGGACGGCGTTGAAGGAGCCACGATGCTCCCGGGCGACGACATCAGCGGCGGCGGAGGCGGAGGATCCAACGCGGTGCAGGTGAACAGCAAAGAGCAGGAGAAGCAGAACAACAACAACAACAGCAGCAGCAACAACAACAACAACCAGTCTGGAGGAGGGCAACAGAGCCAGAGCCAGAGCCAGAAACAGAAGCGGCACCGGACCCGCTTCACCCCGGCGCAGCTCAACGAGCTGGAGAGGAGCTTCGCCAAAACGCACTACCCGGACATCTTCATGCGGGAGGAGCTCGCGCTGAGGATCGGCCTCACGGAGTCGCGCGTGCAGGTACGGACCGAAGGGATGGATCTATTTTAATCAGCGGAGGCAGAGAGGAAATCACGGGGACTCGGCAAAAAATAAATAATAATCTAAAGCAGCATCAAGTACACGAGACACCGCGCAGGTCCGAATCAATCCGCGTGTTAATAACAAAAAAAACTATTAAAAAAAAAACTTGCGTTATTCGTCGTAAAATATATAAATTAAATCCCTTCGAAGAACTTGTTGTAATTATTTATTTGATGTCTTATTGTGTTCACTTATTGAGCATTTGTACATGTCTTCGAATTATTTATTTTACATTTAAAAAACGCACCCTCTAAAATTAAAAAGTAAATTTGCTTTTAAAAAAAAGAATTTGCTTGCCATTCTTTTTAAAATATAATTAAATATACTTGTTTCAGCCGTCGGTGTTAGGATTTTATTACAGGAGGAACTAAAAGTATTATATTTTAATTTAGGTAGCCTAAAATAACATCTGATGTAGTCTTAATTTAAGTTATTTCAACTTTAAGTATATTGATCGTCTCCAATTAGCTTCCGGTTACACTGAGATAATATTCTAGCCTACAACATAAAACACACAAATGTGAATATACAAAACCCACGTGTTCATTATATTCCACAATTTTACTTACAAAAAAACGAAACTACAACAGCTGACTTTTTGTAAATATATTGGTTGTTATTGAAGTCTTGTTATTTATTAAGATATATCTGTTAAGTAATGTTATTTATTAAAATATACTTTTAGAAGTGAGCCAACGACGTGTACTTACAGCACACAGGCGCGTGTGTGTGTGTGAGAGAGAGAGTCTTGCCCAAGGGCAGTGGCAGTGGACTTGAGATTCAAACCTGCGGATTAACACACACACACACACACACACACGCACACACACAGCAAGTCAACAATTTATTTACAACAAATCCTGTCGTCGTCCATTCACTTCACGAGATTTCCTCCTTTAAAAAAACAAACGAAAACAACTCGTGCACGCTTATTTTATAATATAATATTTAACTGCAGCAGCTCGTTTTACAGGTGTTGTTATTTCCGGTGACTTTATTCAGAATTGGACCGTCTGCGTCCACCTCGAGTAAAAACTAACCGAGTCTTAATTACCTTCAGATTAAAATGGAGCTCAATCTACTTCTTTGTGTGCGTGCGTGTGCGTGCGTGTGTGTTGGGGACCGCCGCCTTATTAAACTACAGCAAACGTGAAGCTCTCACATGTGAAATAAAACCCCAAAATAGTCATTAATATTAATATTATTGCATGCGGGTTCATATTTCCATGCAATAAGAATGAGTGAAATGACGCTCGTCGGTCGGCATGAGAATAAGAAAAATCTTCTTGATGCCTCACGCCGCGCGGAGGGATATCACTCTCTCTCTCTCTCTCTCTCTCTCTCTCTCTCTCTCTCTTCTTTTTCTTCTCTTCTTTTTTAAACGCAATGAGAAATGTGGTTTTCTTTCTCCTGAAGTGTAATGCATTTCAGGCCGGATTTCACGGCTGGCTACGCGGAGGGAACCCGGGGGGAGAGGGTGTGGGGGGGGGGGGGGAAGTGAGATCGTCCCGTTCTTATTACTGCGCCTCGCTTTCTCAAGCAAATCTTCACATTCATCATAGAGACGCGCGCGCTATAGCAAACGTACATAGAGCTCAAGGACCCCCCCCCCCCCCCCCCCCCCCCCCCACACACACACAGTGTGATTGTCACAGCAATACCGGTGTCTTTATTATTATGACTGCGTGGTGTTCAATGGCTTTTAAAAAAAATGTATTTTGCACCTAAATAAACCCGAAAACTTAATTTACACGTGTGGCAAAATCGAAATAATTACACATAAAAGTATAACAATGAAAATGGCAAAATTAGAAAAATAAAACATTTTAAATTAAAAAAAATGTTCTTTAACATGATGTGACCCACGTGGAAGCTTCTCGAGATAACGAGATTGATCCAGATATTATAATATTTTTAACCCATTTATTGGATACTTTTATATATAAATGATAACAATGTAAATGGGCGTTACAAGCTGATAAGAATAAACAAACATAAATCAGTGTATTTCCGCAGCAGATTTATCGCCGGTGGTTCACATCATCATCATCATCATCATCACCACCACAGACCGGTGTTTTATGTGCACTCTTGACAACGTGACCCCGCAGAGGCATCACCACACCCTCCTATAACTCACCGTGGTCTCCCCCCGCTGCAGGTCTGGTTTCAGAACCGACGCGCCAAGTGGAAGAAGCGCAAGAAGACCACCAACGTCTTCCGGTCTCCGGGGACCCTGCTGCCAACGCACCACCACGGCCTGTCTCAGTTCCCGTCCGCGGCGGCGGCGGCCGTGGCCATGGGCGACAGCCTGTGCTCCTTCCACGCCAACGACACCCGCTGGGCCACGGCGGGGATGCCCGGCGTGTCTCAGCTGCAGCTCCCCCCGTCCCTGGGCCGCCAGCAGGCCATGGCGCAGTCGCTGTCCCAGTGCAGCCTGGGCGCCGGGCAGCCGCACAACTCCATGGGTCTGTCCAACATGTCGAACGGCTCCGGGCTTCAGTCGCACCTCTACCAGCCCACTTTCCCCGGGATGGTGCCCGCGTCCCTCTCGGGCCCCACCAACATGACCCACTCGCCTCAGCTGTGCAGCTCCCCGGAGAGTGAGGTGTGGAGAGGGACAAGCATCGCGTCGCTGCGCCGCAAAGCGCTGGAGCACACAGTGTCCATGAGCTTCACCTAGTGACGAGCTCTTCTGCATTTAGTTTCTTCTGCATCCAAAACGGCGCTCCGGGAGAAATACAACCAGGATATTTGATCAAATAAGACAATTCTTTTTGTTTTTCCTCCACAAATCACAAACCAAGCGGGGGGATCCGCCATCAAGCATCGGACTGGTTCTGTTTTAAGATATGACTTATTATTTCGCATGTAGCCACGTGGCAACTATTTTATTTATCTATTTAAAATTGAACTTATTTGTTCTGTATTTATTTATTTATTGGGCACATGCGGCCTTTTCAGTGAGACGTTTGCTTGGTGAATGACGTTTTTTTTCTTCTTTCTTTGAAGACAAATTCTAGGGATACTTTGAAATCCCCCCAAAAAAACTCGGTTGCGATGCCTTTTATTTTTTTATTTTTTTTCACCACCTGCTGCACAGCACGCGCCTCTAAAAAAGGGGTGGGGGATGTTGGACCTGCAGACACCTGGAGGTTTAAAGGAACAAGAAAGATTCCCCTGGAATCAGGACATCATGGAAGAGGACTTGACTGCATGTGCTGTCCGAGGCAGAAAAATAAACAAAAACAAACACGGGAAATACTATAAATTAAGACTTGGAAACTGACTTAACTATAATCTGTTATATAGGATGTTTTGTGTAGCGGAAGCACTCTTGTTCCCATTTTGGTCAGTTTGTGATAACTTCTGTTTCCAAAAAAAAAAAAAAGTATGTCTGTGCTTATTAATGAAATTATCACTTTCTTAAATGTTTGAACCATTTTTGTTTCATGGACATGTTTATATCAATTAAATGTAAATGATCAAATAAAAAATCATTTTCAATTATGTCACATCACGAATCAACCCTCCTTTATTTTTGAAGCAAATGTCAAAAAAAAAAAAAAAAAAGGTCCTGTTCTTAGAATTTTTTTTAAAAGGAAATCCAAAATAATAATTAAAATAAATTGAACTTTTAATGTACACAGAAGTTCTGAAGCCTCATCACCATTCAGAGAAGACATGAAGATGAGGAGAAGGTGGAGATACGTGTCAAAGCTCAAAATAAACAAAATTAAGTGACATTTGAGCAATATAAGACGTTTCTGAAGGAAATACCGTACTTTTTCTTTTACAACATTATATATATATCTAAAAACTTCTCATTTGCAGATTTCTAATTTACATTCAAGGAGTATGATTTAAAAAAAATGATATATATATATATATATATATATATATATATATATATATATGTCATCAAGGAGCAACTCCACACAAAAGGCTCAATTTCCATTAATTATTTAGGCAAGAATCAGAAGTGTCAAACTCAATCTCAGTGAGGACCAACCTGATAAATTAGCAGAGGACCCGAAGGTGCCGTTCTTCATTTTATTATCTTTTAGCTGAAAACACAAAATATTAATCCAAAAACCTGCTGAGAGAACTTCATGTTGGACAAACATCACTAAAAACTTGAAATTGATTTAAAACAATTATAATCCGGAGTTGAGAAGAAGTGAGACCTCTGTAACTCGCTACCCATCTCTACTGCAGGCCATGAGGCTCCAGGGCCAACCCACCAGAATCTCAGACAGAACTTTTGGCTGTCGAGTTGCATTGTGGGTAACGTAAAAAAGATATCTTCAAACTGCATTATTACATGGATGTTTTAGTGGGTGTGTTACCTATAAGATATATTAACCTGCTTCAGCTACTGTAGCTGTATCCATGTTATCCACTTTTACCTTTCATTTGTAAGCCTTTACTCTTTGCGTGCACAAAGTGGTCACGTGCACCACTGCAGAGCGCGTGCATTTAAACTAAAGATAGGTAGTAGCAGGTTCTCTGTTATCTTTCTCTTTGCGTCGGAGATCTGGCGACATCTAGTGGCGAGGTTACATATCGCAACCGACTGAAACGTCACACCTTTATTATTATTTATACATTTCTGAAAACATAGTCACTAATAATATATTCTAATTGTTTTGCTACTAGATGCGACACACTGAACCTCTAACCCATGAACAATGTTTTAAAGAAGTGGTTCAAAGAGGCTTTACAGGTAAAAAAAAAAAAAAAGTAGTTCACAATAAAAAGAGAATACCAGAAAGCCCTGAGTTATAAACACAATATATATGGCTAAAATAAATGTCTTGTCGATCATCTTAAAATACTGTGAGTCCCTCTTCATGAACTAGACAGTAAAGGGCAGAGCTTCCTTGATGTCTGGATTATAATCACAAAGAAAAAGACACCGGGAAGCACGCGGATAAAGATTTTTGCAGTCTAGCGACAGATGTGAAATAATATTACATAAATGTAATAATTTGTTTCACTATCACGCAGGTTAATTAGTTTGTGGAAATGGGTAACCTATTTCTCATTGGGTAATTTGTCACACACTGACGAGGTACAGCCAATCAGTGACCCTGCTGCCGGTGGGATCATTTCTCCCAGAATGCTGTGCAGCGAGTGTGTCGCGGAACAACGTGAGAGCGAGCCAATGTTTACCTCCTATTTATTCCACACAAATAAATGAAATCAGTCAATAAACCATCCAAGGGTGAATACGGCTCTCTCTGTCCGGGATTATGAATGAGAGCTCATTAATTTTCCTGTGTGTGTGAGAGAGAGAGAGAGAGAGAGAGACGGTGTGTGTGTGTGTGTGTGTGTGTGTGTATGTGTGTGTGTGTACAATCTTATTGTGTTCACATGTTTGTATTTGCGAATAATAAGGGGAAGGAAGTCTGAATTAAATTTCTGTGAATTTATATTTATGAATTAGCATCAGCCTACTGTATTCAAACTCTAAATAATTAAGGGGTCCACATTTTTTTCCATTATTTTTGTCTTAACAAAACAAAATGTGCCTGATTCCCGTCTCGATGGAACAATATACAAACAAAATTCCCGGTCCTTATGCTAAGCTACGCTAACCGGCTAGTTGCTTTAGCTTCTAGCATACAAACATTGATGG
Source organism: Cyclopterus lumpus (assembly GCF_009769545.1). NCBI lineage: Eukaryota > Metazoa > Chordata > Actinopteri > Perciformes > Cyclopteridae > Cyclopterus > Cyclopterus lumpus. The sequence goes on along the minus strand of NC_046977.1, from coordinate 4,519,998 downwards.
CGTCACTCTTCTTATCTAAAGAAGAATAAACACAAGCAAATAATCACATATCCCCCAAAAATGTCTCAAAACAGGAGATTCCTTTCAAGGAATATAACTAATCATTTTATGGTTTGCAGTCATTTTAATTCACCATTACGTTGTCACTTTACCTTTATGGATAATATATTTTATAACTCCTCGTTACGCAGACACATTTAATACATTTGTATTTACATTTAGCTCATTCATAATGCAATTTCTATTATTTAATATTTAAACTTCTGCACTTCTGTATCTTAGATTCTCTTTTTTTTCCCTACAAACAAGTTGTTTTTTAAAAAACTTATTTATTGAGCGAAATTGAGATCCATTGCTAATAAAATGCGTCTCTGAATATGATAATAAATAACTCGAAACATGAACATTTGCCCTTTTTTTTAGCTTAGCTTAGCTTAGCATAAAGGGATCTCTTCAGGGCAGTTTGGAGATACATGGATGAGTAGAAAAACAGTTTTAATATACTTATACACATTGTTTGGAGAGAGACTTTTACCCTTTAAGTAACACTATTATTACCTGTTTTCTAATGTTTGTCCTTAAATCACTTTAATGAGGAAACACAGAAATTGATCTCTGAGATCAGTTTTTCTTTAAATTGAAGTGTATAAAAATATGTAATTATTGGGGGCGGTGGGTGGATGGGGGCCTTCACGTCCACGCGGTGAATCCAAATTCATGAGATCTTTAATTTTATTTGACAGGCAGACTCCAGGAGCTGTCTTGGTGATTGTTATGCCAGATGGCGCCGCGAGAAAATTCCATTTTTTATTATTTTTTTTTTATTATTAATTTTCGTTAAAACGGAGGAGGTCGGCCTCCTCGCTGACGAGGCTGACTGACACCTCGCTGCTGCCTCCATTTGTCATCGTTTGAAGAGGTCTTAATTGTATTACACGCAAATGAAGAGATTTGATTTTTGCCCATTATCTATTCATAAGAGAAAATGAACAGAACATTAGCGGGTCACCAGATGAGGGAGGGAGGGAGGGAGGGGTGAGACAGGCAGCGGTGATCAGTGAGACATGCGAGGAAGATGATACAGAGTGAAAGAGAAGTGGCAGCTTTACATTACATGAGCTGTGTGCCTTCTAACTTTTTTTTTAGAATTTTTTTTTTTTAGGGTTCTTCCATCCCCATGTCTAAAGCGCGTGTCTGCATGTGTGTACGTAATAGGTCAAGGCTGATAATTAACCTGTGATGACTGAAACACAGCAATTACATTCACACCCCATGTGACAAATCAAAGTGACAAGCCTGAATACACTCAGGCGTCTCCGCTGGTCATCTTCAGACCATCACCCTCTGGATTACGTGTCGTATATATATTCCAATCACTTGGTTTTAATTAGGTCTCATGGCACAAGTGTCACCACGCAGGTTCAAAGGGTCAGTTACTGCAACTACTTTCTATACGAAGCACATATTCATTATGAAAACCTGCTCTGTGGATCATCAAAAAGATGGCATTTTTTGCAACACACACACACACACACACACACACACACACACACACACACACACACAATTAAAAATAAGAATTAATCCACCAACAAATGTATCAGAGGCAGATGTTTCAAATCTTGCAAATAAAGTGGATAAAATCCAATTACGTGGCTAAATATCATTAGAAGTGAGAAGTTGTTTGGTTATTCCGGGGTAACTGGCCCTTTAACGGTACAGTGTGTAACATTTAGGGGGATCTACATATATATATATATATGTATATAGTTTTCTTTTGTGTTTAATCGCCTGACATGAAGAATCCTAGTGTGTTTGTTCGTGGACTTACAATGAGACGTTTATATCTGGAGCAGCAGGTCTTCACGGAGATGGCCGCCATTGTTTCTACAGTAGCCCAGAAGGGACAAACCAGAGGGGGACATTTGGCGTTTTGAGTGTATGCTTGAAGCAAAAGGCACCCAATAATAATCCAAAAAAGTCGTATCTCCGGATTCAGTACATCCTGGTACTTTTTACTATTGGGACATACTGCATCTTTCTCTGGCATACTAAATACTATGGTAGTGTTGGTAATGCAACGCAGAGATTATCTGTAGCCAAAACATACATTCATACATACAATGTCCTGCTGCTGTAAATACTCACCAATACACCAAATGTGTATTAATCCGCGGCAAAAATAGTCCCAAGAAAGGCTCTATTTACACCAGTTTGAGTGACTTTTGGTAAAAACTACAGAGCCCAGATGCTTTAGGACTTCTTTTTAGACCACTTACATATGTGAAATTAATTAAATTAATAGGCTAAGCTAATAAGGATAACAAAGTAGACAAATATTGGATATATTGGTAATAAAAAAGGAAAAAGAAACATGAATTCCTTAAAATCTCAAGCTGTGGACTTCTGATGTCGTTGAGGTTCTGAGTGCAGACCTCATGTGAGCCACGAGGCCTCGCCGGGTAAAGCAGGACACAGTGAAAGCCTGATGAAGACGGACAGTGAAGTGTGTTGGTCAAGTACGAGTCTCTCTCCTGCACGACCCCTCCGAACAGCGAGGGAGGGAGGGAGCCCGTTATCGAATACGGGCTCCCCCCCCCCCCCCCCCCCCCCCGCTGTTAAATTACAGCTTAATTCCTTTTCCATCATAATAACCATTTGTTTTCCTTACAGTGTGGAGAACAGGGGGGATATCAGGAGGCTCTGCTCCTGACTCTGGTCTTTAGTGGCCGGAGTGTTTTGGTGGCCATCGCATCACGACTTCACCTTTTACCTGATTCCCACCATTGGTCATATCTGACACCTCGTCTGCACCGGGCCCCGAGCCGCTGCACTCAAGGACCACTTGCCTTCTTTTTTCCTTTCCCACCTCCCCGTTTGTTCCCAGTGAACTCCTGAATGCCTCCCCCTGTCTGTCAGACCGGCCCACTCAATACACGCCGCGTTGAGCACTCAATGCATCGACCAGGCAGTGGCCGACCTGGGAAAATACCCATACACTCAACGCTATTTTGGATGATTACAAGAGCAATGCAGAGAAGCCTTTATATTGGACTTTGCATATTGGAGGCCCAATCAGTGGAATGTCCAATACACCGCTGGATGTATTTGGATAGGCGAGTGAGGAGGGCACCTCTACCTCCTCTTGACCGGTGCATCTGCTTGCTCTTTTCGATGCAGAGAGCGAGGAGCGAGGTGTTCCTCGAGACGGACGTCGTACAGACGTAAAACTATCATTTCCAAAAAGTTACCACGGTCAGTGATGTCGTCATCAAGTGTGCACGCTTCCTCTCCCTGCTCGCCTCTGTAGCTCAAACCACTTTTGCCAATGAGCTTCTATAATGCGCTCTAACTATGCTAGTATTTAGTATTAGTAACCCAGGTGCAAAAAAAGTACACTTAAGTACATTAAATTTAAGTGTACTAAGTATGCTTTTTGTGTACTTAACTTTCCACTATTGGTAAATACACTCAAATTGTATTAGATAAGTATACTTTAAATACATGTTTTTTTTACAATTGAAATAAACTATTTTTGTACTTAATATTCTAAAGTGTAACTTACGGTGTACCGTAAGTTGTACTTAGTAATATACTAAGTGTACTTTTTTGTACTAAAATGGCACACACTGAAGTTGAACTTAAGTAAATGTAATTATTCTACTATACTAATTACTGTGTAATTATCAATCGAGATAACATATTAACATTGTTTATAATCTTAGTGTTGTGTGTAACGCGGTGATTTTAGCATTAACAAGCTAGCTGGTTAACTTTAGCGTTATTTGACATAAGTTATTAGAAATTATAAGATTGCCCTCTTTACAACTACCACCATGGATAGCTTGCTCATCCATTGTGAGCTGGTGACTACGGCTAACATGTTAAATTAGATGATCTTGATGATGACGACAGCGCCAGCTTGCTTATTTACCGGATCATAACGGTCTCGATTTATCTAGCTAACGTTAGCTAGGCTAGCTTGTAGGGAACGTTACCTCAACTGTGAAAAGCAAGCTAACATTGTCACAAGCCAACGCCACAACTTACCATCATATCACTGTCACCAGTTGGTGGTTTCCCAAATAAATCAGAGATTTGTACATATCTCTTCTTTTTCTCCCTGAGCTTTTCAGCTCCACCGTTAAAGGATTTACGTTTTGGTGCCGGTGCCGCGCTCAAAAAACCCCGGCATCCCCTATGGTTGAGTTGTTCCCACCTCATTTCCTGGCACCATCCAAGCCTCATTGATTTTTTTGGGGGGGGGCATGTTGGCCTTATAGTGGGTCAGTGGTTCCACCACGTTGTCCCTGAATACTTCAACAACTGTTGGATGGATTACAATGAAAGTTATTGCAAATATTCACTGAGACCAGAGGATGAATCCTAATGTCTTTGGCGGTTTCCTCTGGCGCCACCAACAGGTCATATTCTTCACTTATTCTGTGAAATATCTCAACGTCTATTGGATGGAGTGGTGCACACTTTTAAACAGATGTTCATGGTTACCAGATGGTGGATCTTAATGACTTTGGTTAAGACTCTGGACTTTCCTCAAGAATCCCCATAAGGTTGATATCTGCAGTTTATTGGTATCGGAGGATTGGGGATGAAGTGTTATAGCGCTATCACGAGTTAACATTTTTGTATTTTTATTGAAATATCTTGACGAATCTTGGATGGATTGTCATGAAACTTGGTGCAGACATTTATGTCCCCCTCAGGATGAATTGAAGTAGCTTTGGTAATTCTCTGACTTTTCATCTTGTGCCACCAGCAGGTCGGGAAATGTAATTTATCCAATACTTTGGTTAGATAGATAGATAGATATATACTTTATTAATCCCCAAGGGGAAATTTGTTTAACGACAAAATACCTGCAAAGCTACTGATATTCATCTGTACTTTGCGTGTAGTGCTAAGTAGTAAATGTTAGGTTGATAATACACTAAACTACGATGTTGAACATGGTAAACAAGCTTAAAATCAGCATGTCAGTCATTTTTTCATGAGCGTGTTGTCAAAAAAAAAGCATAATTGTGCCTGTAGGTCCAGTCTCACGGCGTCTTGATGCTTTTGGATCACATTCTTTTTCATCTTTTGCATGAATTAATTACATACTGACTCACGTCTCCGGAGTCTACATGTGTGACCTCTTCATTCAGATATCTGACAGACAGTTAAACAAACAGAGCATCACACCACCCCCAAATCTAAAAAAAAACCATTCACTCCACCTCAACCAATCCCCTCCTCCTTCCTCTAGCTGCCCTTGAGCTTTTCTATTACCGCATGGAAAGCACCTCGCAGGCCCTGACAAGCGCGGCGGATCGACACTAAATCAGAAATCAGTGCCAGCCGCAGATCTGAGCCACCATGAAGGTCACAGGCCCTACACTGCGCGTCGTCTCAATCGTGGGAGCAGGAGTAGACACAGCTAGGGGTGATGTGTGACTGTGTGTGTGTGTGTGTGTATCTGTGTGTTAACAGGGGAGACACCAAGAGGAGGAGGAGGAGGAGAGTGGAGGAGGAAGATATGGAGGGAGAGCAGGTCAACATTAATGCAGAAGTCATGGGATTGAGATGGAGATGGAGAAAAAAAAAGGGGAAGTAAGAACAACTGCAGGCGGAGTGTTGTGAAATCACACAAGAGAATAAATCAAATTATTTAATTGTGTCTTTCAGGAATTAGACATATAATTTTGATAAATGAAGAGGGAGCCATTGAGCAAAAATACTTGTTTTTTTCTGTCTAACGGAGGTTTGAACCTTCCTCTGCTCTGGTGGGATTGTTACACACTGCCATCTATTGGTTTAAAGGAGAGTGACACCCCCACACATGTTTTCTTATTGATGTTACTTCCCTTGGACGTTTGAGTCTCTCTGTGCAGAAAGATGAATGTTTTACACCGAAAGACTGTTTCACGCTCATCTGCTGAACAGTTTATCTGGGCTCTCCTAATGTATAACTAGTTTGGAAGCCAATTGTTGGGTTAATCAATATGCAAGTTACACAAGTAGGATTTAGAAACTTGAATCCTTCAGTGCACAAGACAGAGAATGGACTTTTGGGTGTGTTGTAATCATTTTAGCTATATTTTTGTACCATTTTGATGGTTTCCCCCAAACAATATTACATTTTACTTTTATTGTGGTTTTAAGTTTGCTTAATCATGGGCATAAAGCCAAAGACCAGAGTTATTAAAACAAATATTTTATTATTATTATTTTTTACAAAATAGAACAGTCCCTGAAACAAGACTTCCAAAAACAAATCACATGGTAAAAATAAAAGCAATAATGGGACAGATATTTTTGATGACCCTTAAAGAAAACAAAAACTGGCAACACTTTTTGCAAATTCATAGATGTTGGATTATTTAATAATTTCTTATGAGGTTATTTGGCTTTTGTTGTGGAAAAATAATTTTGTTTTTTTTGTTGTGAAAAAATAATTTTGTTTTTTTTGTTGTAGAAAAATAATTTAAAACACAATGTTTTTAAAAAATATATATATATAAATATATAAATATATATTAAAGCAAGTCTAGAGTGTTATCGGCCTGAATGAATTTTGTCCAACCAAAGCTTCCGTAGTCACATGCATGATTTGTTGTGGTCGTGACGGCATCAACATGAAGCTAGCTCGCGCGCTCCTCCATTAACGTTCCCGTTGTGTGTGAAATCCTCCGCGAAGTGGCTTTACGTGTCTCCGGCGACACACACGCACACGCACACACACACACACACACACACACAGGCGGAAGCGTCTCCGGTTCCTACTGTTCCTACGCGTGAGACAAACGTGCGCGCGCATGGAACCGTGGCACTTCGCTTGTTCCTTAAATTCAGAATAATTAGATTTAATTAATCGGGATTAAACTGTTTTCCTTCCGATAACGTGACCCGATACAAACACGATGCTTCGGTGGATGCTTGGTGGTCGAGAGGCGCAGGGTTCAGTGGAGGTACGATGTCCCTCAGTACAATAATGCATGTATTTCTTCTGTAACTATATTATTACATTATTTATATATGTTTGTGCAATATTAGTGTGGTTATAAAGAAAAAGCTTAGTGTATTACTGCAAAAAAAAAGGTTTGCAAGAGTATTTCAATGTGACGTCACTTTATTATTCAACATTTGGTGTCTAAAAAAACCCATAATCAGCATATAAAATACTATATATTGTTATAAAGTAAATATAACCACTAACATTATTATTTATGTGTAAATATAGCTTGCTACAATATAAAAAATGCTGGTAATATTTTTGCATAGTGACTACTTTTACTATGATTACTTAAATTACTCGTTGCAGATATTATAGATTATGCGACAATTGGAAATACAGGAGTCTCAATAAAGTGTGGTATCGCTATTGAAGTGAAATGTCTTCTGACATTATAATCAGATTTGTAGGTTTATGCTTAAATATCTTAATTCTCATAATGCCAGCCAGGTTGGTAAATGTACAATTACTCTTGTCTGGGATGCCGAAGTACATGTTATAAATGCATTTTTATATATTTGTTCTGCTCTTTTTTTTTCATGATTATTGTTTGCTGATTTAGGGAACTTAGTTCATCTTGTTCATTGTTTGTTGTTCATGTTTTTTGCGAGGTGGAGCCAATTTTAACAACTTCATACACAGCTCAGCATTTTAAGTCCAGTTGTTCCCGACCTCTCGAAGGTCACGGGGGGGTCGTGAGAAGAAAGTACTGCTACACAAATATTTGCTATTAATTCTGCAGACTTTTACTTTAAACCTTATTTATTTTTACACTTTCATATATGTGAAGTGCATTAAAAAGTACATTATTTCCCTCTGAAATGTCGTGCAGTATGAGTATAAAACAGCAGAAATAGGGACATCCTTAAAGTAGTCCAATACTTGAGTTAACCTTCTTTCCGCCACCGTCGGCTCCATCCTCTGCAGCCTCCTCGCTCACAGTCCACTGTCAACCTCTGCACCTCAGCTTGTTTGTCTCACTACTTTCCCTCTTATGTCTGCAGAAAAGCCCCGTGTTGTGCATCGGAGAGGAACAGCCCAAAAACTGGTTCACTGAGCTGCAGGTGCTGAAAGGACATTTTGACATTGTTCGATTTCTGGTGCAGATTGATGACTTCAGGTGAGCAGACCTCCACCCCCTCCCTCCTCCCCCCTTCTAACTCTCTCCTCTCTACCCTTGGCTGGCCCCCATCCCGCTGTGATTGACAGGAGATCCTCACCTACAGAGAACTTACAGAGCATGACAAGAGCCCCAATCATCACCACTATGTGATTGTGTGTGTGCGCACAGTACAGTACAAGCAAAAAGCCCTTTTGTGGTGTCCGTACACACACATGCACGCACACCTATAAAGGGTTTTGCACCTGCGCTGCTTTGTGGAAGCACGCTGCACACCGGCATGGTAGAGTGGGTCTGCATAAGTCGTCAGATTGGGTTTTATAACAGAACTAAGTACGTGTGTGTGTGTGTGTGTCAGGAGGGGGGGGTTGCTTCACGCCTGGTCTCATCCAGTAATAACCCCGTCCTCTGGGTCTCGTCCTCTCCGCACACAGGTCCACAGTCGGGGGGGCAAAGGGCAGAAAATTCTCTCCAGATTGCTTTTGAAGTCCGAAAAAACGTATCCTCGGACAGTTCCCCTCTCCTCATTTTATATCTCTCTCTCTCTCTCTCTTTTTATTTATTTATTTTTTTATTATCCGGTCTCATCCTGTCTTGTTTGATTTTGGGAACAGGCAGTGTGGCTGGTTGAGGGGTCAGAGGGCAAGTGAGGGGTGGAAAAGCCCCCGGGACAGATGTTTTTGTTAAGACGTCCTCCGGAGGAGACGGGACACTCGGGTGTGTGGGGGGTGGGGGGGGGAAATGATTCCTCACACAGACGGAGAACGACTTGGCGTGTTTGACTGCTTGTACGGCGAAGGCCTGCCAAGCGCGCCGAAGCGTGTTTGTCACGTCTGGGTCTCACTTTCACTCTTGTGTCTTCCAGATGTGCCTCAGCCGGCGATGACGGCCTCGTCTTGGTGTGGAATGTCGAGGTGATACGCCGCGAGCTGCTCATTCCACCGCATTGTGAAACTGCACACAGCACAGTGGCGCTAATTGCTAATTGCTAAGCCCCCCCCTTCTCGTTCTGTCTGTTAGACCGGGGAGAGGCTGCAGGAGCTGAGGGGCCATTCCCAGCAAATAACAGCCATGACCACCTTCACCTGTGAGAACGGGCCCACGTCGCACACCTCGCTCATCACAGCCTCGTCAGACCGGAGTCTGAGTGTATCCTCGAAGCCAAAGGCGGAGCACACGCCCCTATACTCACACACACACACACACACACACACACACTGAAATCACTCTCATGTTATTGTCGTGTGTTTGAACTTTAATCTGGATTCTCCTCAACCCGACCCGTTCAGCTATGGGACCCGGATACCGGCAACCGGGTTCAGACCATTTCAGATCTTCAGTCTTCTGTCAAGGTAATTGTTGTGATCTGGAGGAACAATTTGACTTTTATTTTAAATGACTTTTGTGGACACCTATGGCTTGTGCAGTTCAGCGTTTCTGTATTGACTAATATTTCCTGACAAGAACAAGTTTAAAAATGCATCATGCAAACACATATTTTTTTTAAAATCTTTTATGCTTTCGGTTAAACAAAAATGGAAAAGTGGTTTTGAAGATTATATCTGCCCAAATGCACCTTATACATATATGGAGCATTGGATTTTCTTGGATATTCCAATCGTCCAACTCTGGGCAATTAAGTTTGCATTGGCATGATATATAATACACTTATTAAAATGTTTGACTCAAATGTTGTTCTGCCAGTTATGATCAAAAAGATAGAAATGGTAACCGCCTCCTCTTGATCACACATTAAGGTTAATCACAGCATCCTAAGGCTAATTGTATCTGTGTGTGTGTGTGTGTGTGTGTGTGTGCTCGTGCATCGATGTGTGCATGTCCACATTAAATACAGCCCGTGTATCTCATGCCCTCAGTGCTTGCTGGTGCTGGAGCGTCTGTGTGTGTGGGTCTCCGGCGGTGAAGAGCTGTGTGTGTGGAACACAGACTTCCAGCTGCAGTGTCAACGACAGAACCAGAGCGACACCGGTGAGGAAGGAACAGCGTCACAGTAAACCTGCCGCGTGCCGACTGCTCCGAAGCCGGTGGTTTGCACACAAACGGATGAATTGTTTTTGGGTCATTTTGCAGGAATAACCGCGTTGATAGAGCTGCCCAAGAACTGCGTCGCAGCTGCTGTGGATAAAGAGATAGGTGAGGGACGGCGTCGATGTTCAATGTGTGCAAACGGATGAAAACGACATGGTTGTAAACGTATTATTATGCAACAATTTACGCATTAATCGCTTTGTGTTAGTAGGGATGTCCTGAACACATAGTTGTTTGTTTTCACCTGATCCGAATCATTTGATATCGGGTCCTTCTTCTATTTTCCTTAATAATACAGCTGCACAAGTACATTCAATAAGCTCATTGCATGAAGAATTTTAAAACATTTTTAAGTGATTAAATAACAATCTCGCCCTTTGTCTGTTCGCCAATGGGATTTTAACGCAACTAAAAAACTGCGACCTTTATGACCTTTAACAGCCTGTGGACTGATTCCTATGTAAAGGAAGTGGGGCGGACCAAAGGAAGTAACGGTAACGCGTCTCCTAAGTGTCTTTGCCTTCGCTCCGTCTTTGCTCGCCGTTTGTAATTAACTTTATTAGCTAACGTCACAAAAGTCACCAACATCAGATCCATGCAGCTCGGCTAACTTCCGCTAGCTAACCTGCGCTTGGCGTGCCGTAGATCTGACGTGAGTTTGCTTCGTAGCGTTAGCTTATGACGTCAAAAGGCAGGCTAACTATCCTGGAGCCAAAAGGTCCACATAACATCTAGGAACATTAAAGATGGGAGGGGTTTTTAAAACATGAAATATGATTGTATTGTTATGTCATGTGAGTGCTTTTGGCCCGGTGCCCTGGATGCTCGACAGGATGCAGTTCACTTAACGGCCACCGGGGTCAACGACAACAATGACTTTCTATAAATTGCCACGCGGCACCTTTTAAAACAACTTTATTGTTTTCTTGTCTTCAGTCATCTACAGGCTGACGGTCTCCACGGATTCCTCCATGTCGTTGGCTGAGATCCACCGCCTGTCCGACCACCAGGACCGGGTTCGAGCGCTCATCAACGTCAGCGGTCAGTACGCCAGGAAACTCGGACTCATCGCTGGAAAAAAATTAAAAAAGTGTCTGCGTTCAGTTTTGAGATATTGAGAAAACATGATTTGTGTTTCCACGTCTTCCTTCAGACGGGCTCTTCGCCAGCGGCTCCCATGCGGGCGAGTTGATCTTATGGGATGCGATCGATTGGAACATCCTGGGCTATGAGCACATCCTGTGGGAGGAGTCACAAGCCTGCTCTCAGGCCGAAATACGATTGGCCGCCCCCAAACCCAGCGAGAGTGTCCATTCAGCATCTGAGCACCAACGGCAAGGGTGATGAAGACGGCATGAGCGGATGCAAAAATTGTGTCTGTTTTTGTCACCGTGATCCATAACAAGCGTAATGTGTGTGTGTGTGTGTGTGTGTGTGTGTGTGCGTAGCACATCCTTGCAGCTGTGGGCAGCGGCCTGTACGTGTACAGCATTCGGACCAAGACGGTGGTGGCCTACAAGAAGGTCGCCCACGACTCCAACGTCTTACACACCATGCTGTTATCCGACAGGTAAGATATCAGATCTGTTCTGATATCTATAAAAAAAATTTAAAAAATCAACAGATGCAGCCCAGCAACATATCAGGGATCCAACTTGTCAAAGGGTTGATTGACAATATAAATACACAGAAGGTGGGGGTTTTAAAAATATATAAGGATATAAACTAAGGCATAGATATGAGCAATATAACAGATGTAAAAAAATACATGTAAGGATATAAAATCATCTTTACATTCATCATCATTCAATTCTTATTTACAAAAGGAAACAACGTGCATAAGCAGTTAGTAATTGATAAATATGTATCTGTAAAAAAACTTGCAAAATACTGGTGTTCAAAAATATAAATAAAAGGCGAAATACAGAGCAGTAGCTCCACCTAGTGGAGAAGTAATGCAACTGAAGAAATCAAAACCATACAGACTGGGTCTTGGTGGTCCACGAGACTCGTAATGTGTAAATGTTCAGATGTTCACTGACAAAGCCAGCGAAGATGAATTATTTACGGGACACACATGCGCATCGGACTCTGAATAGGTGCCCGAAGGATCCGATCTTGGGTGCACGCCCACCTGTCAAACGCCGGGTGATGACCGCGGTCCGTTGTCTCTGTTTCAGCGAGCTGATGTCCTGCTCTGAGGACGGCAGCGTGAGGATGTGGGAGATCCAGGACCTGCCTCTACCCGGCGAACCGGCCTCCCCAGGTGACAGCACACACACATGACAGCAGCACACACACATGACAGCAGCACACACACATGACAGCAGCACACACACACCGACATTGCGTGCTCTTCACTTTGGGCGTGAGTGTTTTGATATGCGGGCGGCGGTGATGCAGTCCAGATGTGGTGTTGTGTAAATCAAAGGAGGGCGTGTACTGTAGCAGCACTCAGAGAGGCTGTGTTTACCCCTTGAGAGCGGTGGTCTACAGTTGAGTGTGTGTGTGTGTGTGTGTGTGAGTGAGAGAGGTCTTTGATGGTCTCGCTCTCTGGAGCTCTAGTGGTTCTGAATAGATCTCGAGTGTGAGACATCCCCTCGCCAATCCTTCATCTATCGTTGGTTTTGTTGCGTCTCCCGGAAAACGCCAATCGATGACTCGCATCTCCCGTGGCCTGGAAACTTGGCGTGTTTCCCAAAAATGGTTTAATTTGAACGTCGTTCCCTCCTGATCGGGTGTCGGCTCGTTGTTTTGGTGAACTTCCACCTGCTGCATCTCACTGAGACGTAGCAGACAGACACAGTCAGACACTCTCCGGAGAACACAGAGGAGCGTTGAGCAGCTAAAGAGACGGATGTTTCCCTCGGGAGTTGGTGGAGACCCCAAAACGGAGCTAAAAGAGAGAGAACATTGGACTCGCGTTCATCAGGTGGAGACCAACGAATGAATGATCGCGCTCTCCTGCAACTGCTGGATGTGTGAATAAGCAACTATTGGCCAAAAAAGTTCCCCATAACAACTGAATAAAAACCCTTTTATTTGCTTCTTTAGTCAGATTGAACTTGAACATTCAAATCACGTGTCGCCCTTTGACCCGTTGTTATTATAAAATGTTGATTGGAGCGTCTTTAAGTTCACTCTGGTGGATTTTCTCCCCATATAATGTGTTTTTAGGCCAATCCTCCCTGAACATCTAGCTCATGCAGTATATTATCCGTACAGATACCTTAAGCACCCGATCGACGTACGAACTCTCCCCAACGATCCTTCCTCTCCGTCTCCATCAGGGTTCTTTGGCATGTGGACCTTCGGCCGGTCCAACAAGCAGACCGGACTCCCGTCCAAGAAGGTCGCGGACGTCCCGCCGCACATCCGGACGCTGGAGTTGACGGGCGATCTGATCGGCCACTCGGGGGCAGTGCAGGTAGGATTCACGACGGCCGAGTTTCAGAACGCCGTCGCTTTGACCGCTTTGACCGCTTTGACCGCTTTGACCACCTTTTTGTTTTCTTTTTCCGTCAGATGTTCGCGAGCTTCGGGGAAAACGGTTTGCTCACCTGCTCGACGGACCACCTGCTGATCCTGTGGAAGAACGGAGAGCGGCAGTCCCACCTGCGCAGCCTGGCGCTCTTCCAGAAGCTGGAGGAGAATGGAGGACTGTGACCTTTTGACCCCTTTCGAACGAGCAAAAGCTGCGACGCCGTCGGGGTGAAGTTGTGGAGTCGAATCTTTTGGATGTACTGTAATGATGATGTAATGGTTGTTGTTTAACTTAAAAAATATATAATATTTAGATTTCCAGCCTGATTTAATCGGACGTCTTGTACAGGACATTCCCATAATGTTATTATTATGGGCTGCTGCTGTCTGAGCACCTGCAGTCCTCATTTTGGGAAATATGCTTATTGGCTTTCTTGGCACGCGTTAGATGAGAAGATCGATACTCAGATGAAGAAGCCGCAGCCGGTTAGCTTAGCTTAGCATAGCGACTGGAAAAATGGCGAACATCCAAAACTCACTAATTTACATCACATAACTCCAGTAAAACCTCCACTTTTTTGGTGCGTTTCTAATAATTAGATTTAAACCCGGTATTTCAGATCAAGCTACAGGAATATTATTAGAATTATATTTATTGTCGGGTTGTTTACAGCTACAAATAAATAAAAGGTCGATGTAATCGTTTGCAAAAATTCACAACAAGAGACAAACAAATTGAATCCAATGAATCACTTTATTCAAACTTATGATTTTTGTTCAATGATTGGCTTTTTGGGGGTGGAGGACTTCTTAAAAAAAAAAAGAAACAGACATTTGCTTCCGGTTAAAAACAAAAGAATATATAAAGTTTTAATTGGTGAGCTAAAATACACCATTCAGGTAACAACTTTGAATTTAAAGAATGCTTTAAAACACTTTATGAACAATAAACATGTTAGACACAGAACAGAGTAAGACATCGTGGTCCAGAGAGCAAACACTCCCGATGGAAAAGCTTTTTACACGACTTTTCACGTGGCAGTAAAATCCTAAAAAACAACAAAAAACACACATTACAGTTCTCACGGCCGATGATTTTTACGCTCTTTGAAACAATAATTTCGTACCGTATATTCTCACCGTTTCATGAATGATAGAAAACAACACCGGATTGGCTCGCAGCCGTCGTCAGAGGAAAAAAAAAAATACCGATTACTGGAAGTGGCGAAGGCTGATTGTTACGCAACCTGGTTCTGCCTCAGGGGACTCGGAGCGACTGGCGTCTAAATGATGTCGTCACGCTGCTGGAAACGTCTCCGTGAACAGAAAATCTAGCAAAAGATATATTTGGAAACATTCAGGGCCACATAAACAGTTTATGAGATTTTGGAAATCACCCCTGCAACACATGCACAGCCCAAAGAAACAACGTTATGTAAGATGCAAAGCATTAAATGATACATTTGGAGAATATGTACAAGAACAGGTACATTATAGTTCTTACAGTGTGTTGGAACAATAGAACTAAAAGCACGTTGCACCATTAAGGCGTTGATTAAGACGATTAAATGACTGCATACCATGAATACGTTGAACGTGACCAATAAACAATAACAGACGAACCAATAGTGGAATTCACATCTGATCAAACTTCCCCCTGATTCAGTTTATTAGTCTTTAAAAACAACATTTCATAATTAAAACCGGTAGAATTTCAAGTGACAGAACTACCGACTCAAACCATATAGCCGAGGTCATATATATATATATTTTATAAATATCGAAAACATGTATGGCTTTTCTTTAGAAGAGAGGAGGAACTATTTCGACCCCAAATACTTTTGTTTGTGTAGAGATGACCGCCGAATAAGGCACCAGTAAAGAGCTCTCTGTGCCTTTGGTAGTCATAACTAATACATAATGATGACTTCCCAACTTTACCAAAGCAGCTCAGATTTATTTATTTATGTAGATTTAACCACTAATCTCAATTTCTAAACCAATTTTCTTCATAAAATAAAATCAAAAGTGCTTTTCCAATACCTCCACGTGTTAAAATGGAATAAAAGTGCTCTGAAAGATGAACTAAAGAGGTAACACTGGTTCAATTCTCAAATATGAAAGCCGAATCATTATAATCTCTATTCCCGGTGTCAGTAATAAGTGATCCACCACTGCTGCAGCGCCCCCGCGCCACCACCAGGGGGCAGACACCTCATGCTGATCTCATGAATGAAGTGAATTACATTTTGAAATACAGTAAATCGGTTGAAAAAAAACCAAAAAAAGCCGATAAGTGTTAGAAGCGGCTGATTAAAAAAAATAATATAATAATATTTATTATTTATTTGTTACAAGCTGGATCCAAACATGGGAGTCGGGTCTCTTGGAGGTCGGACTCAGCGACTCGCTACTCGGACATCTCCAGGATCTGTGCACCCAACACACACACAAAGCTCCTCCTCTTTCTTCCTCTCACAAACGTCTACAGTTAGTGTCACAATGCTGTGTGTGTGTGTGTGTGTGTGTGTGTAACATCTGATATTACTTGATGAACCGGTGACACAGTGCAAGTCTGTTCCTCCACTTATCTGTGAACGGCAGGACCAAAGATCCCTCCTGTCCCAGCTCATGAGTCTCTCTCATTCACTCATTGTTGTTGTTGTTTTTCACTTTTTTTTTTTTTTGAAGATTAAAAACTGTGAAAAGCAAAAAGAAAACAAAAAAAAAGCAGCAAGAAGATGCTGCAAATGAAAATGTCTCGATCGGCTAAAGTGCAGGTTTCTGGTGTTACACTGTGTGGTCCAGATTGTCAGGTGGTCCAAGAGGTCCTCACAGCTTCATAGGAGGTGCGATCAGGAATACTCGATAGGGGGGGGGGGGCCCTGAAATGACAACCTGCCCCCCCCCCCCCCATCACACCTACATGCCGCCAAGAGGCTGTGATTTGAGATTGGAAACGGCGTCTCGGTGCGGCGTCAGTCAGTGACGTCTGCCCCCCCCCCCCCCCCCCGAAAGCCCAGCGGCAGGGCCCCGTGAACCTGTCCATGAGTTTAGGTGGAGGGGGGGGGGAGGTCTGGTGTGTGTGTGTGTGTGTGTGTGTGGGGGGGTCAGAGACTCAATTGTTCCGCCGCACAGGGGCTGCAGTCGGGACGGGGGCGGTCAAGAAGGAGTGGGAGGACGCAGGCTCTTGCACTTCATCTCGTCCAAGCCCTTCCAGTACTTGTAGTTCTCCGACAGGTGTTCCATGAGACCAGGCAGGCTGGCGAAGGCTGGAGGGGTGAGGGAGGAGGAGGGGGGGGGGGGGGGGGGGGGGGGGGGGGGGGGGGGGGGGGGGGGGGGGGGGGGGGGTTCAAGTTTAAAATCGATAAAGTACACGTTTCTAAAATGTCCCACAAATAAAAAAACAATTACAGCGACCAAAGAACATGTGAACTTTATTAAAACTCATTTCACACCTGCTATCAGACACTTTCATTCCAGACGAGCTGCTAGGATGTGTGTGTGTGTGTGTGTGTGTGTGTGTGTGTGGTTAGCTCATGTGGTTATTGTTATGTACAGTCTCCGATGTTTCTCCCACATTTAAAAAGGACTCGTGGGGTGAAAAGGTCTCTTTGTGTTTCTCCCCGTGTTGTTTACGTCCTCGTTTTTTCCGGTTCGTTGATGACCGCGCTGCCGCTCTGGAACCGGCGGTGACCCCCACTGTGACCCCCGCTGTGACCCCCGCTGTGACCCCCGCTGTGACCCCCGCTGTGACCCCCGCTGTGACCCCCACTGTGACCCCCGCTGTGACCCCCGCGGTGACCCTGGTGAATTGAAAGCGGCTGCTGCGTGTGTGTGTGTGTGTTTATGTGCAACTAGAATTAAAACTCGACTGCTCTCCCTCTCCCGAGTGCTCATGAAGCCCCCCCCCCCCCCCCATTCATCCCCTCTGCTATTTATTTCCCAACCCCCAGTCGCTCTCCGTCCCTCTGGCATTTGGAATCTTTCCGTGACATCAGAGCCCCGTTGACAGTAAACAAGTTCCCTCTTGGGAGACTGAATTCAGTGGGAATGGGGAGCGGCGGCCATGTGATCCCTCTGCCCGCGATCGGCCGAGAGAAATGAGGAACTCCTGTTTTCATTGATTTCTTTTTGAATAGTATGTGAACAACAGTCACAACTATAGAAGTCCACGTGAGGAGATGAAAGGAAGCACGAGGTCTGTTCACTTCAGATTTAGTTTTGTTTTAGCCAAAGTTATGAAGTTATGAACTTTCATGACCTCTCAACTTAATGTTGGAGGAGGCTCCGTACGTTCACTAACAAGAGAAAACACCTCTGCTTGAGACAATCATCAAAGAGAGGAACAAAGAATGATATTTATTTATTATAAATGGCATGAAGACCCTTAAAAAGCAGCTGAGGAAGCTTCAACAAGCAAATTATTTAACGTACTGAAGTAAAACTTTAAGCTTGGGAAGTGATTCCACGGTAAATATGTACAGGGCTCATCTTTAGGAACCATCTGACCTATATAATTAAATAATAAATACAGAAAGAGTAGTTCTCACCATCCCAGGCGTCAAACATGTCGGTGATGAAATAGTCAATGAAGGAGATCTGGGATTTGGGCACGCTGCAGGTGTTCCGGTCAAACACCGGCATCACCACCGGCAGCCCTTGTCTCTTCTCCTCATCCGTCTGCAGGCGAACAGAGAGAAATAAAAACAATGCTTTTCCTTTAACATGATATATTAGCTCTTAAATGCACTCTTCCCATTAGTGCCGTTCCCACACCTGTGCAAAGTACTCCTCGGAGATCCGGCCGGCCCACTCGATGCAGAGCTCCAGCGGTCTGCAGGGGTTTTGCAACCATCTGCACACTTGATCAACATCCTCTTGATCAGCAGACGGTTCTCTGGAGAGTTCCTGATGTTGGCCGGAGCTTCACAGTCACTGTTCACGCTCTGTAGGGGACACACAAGTCCATGATGCATAGACACATGTACGGGACTAATACATATATATGTATGTATACATATATATATATATATACACAGTATAGTAATATATATATATATATATATATATATATATATATATATATATATATATACTATACTGTGTCTTTACGATCTTTTAATGACAAGTCATAGTACAGGTTTATTTAATTAACTACGGTGAACTAGCTAAAGCCAGTCTCAGAGCTTTGTTTACATTCAATAACAAAGAGCAGGACATTTTAAAGAGACGATGAGCACATGACAGACCTGCCACGTTTGATCTCAAAGCCGTAACACACACACACACACACACACACACACACACTCCACGCTGGTCTCCTCGATGGCCGCCATCGGCTTGTTGATGCTGTTCACGAACTTGCTGACGTGCTCAAAGTGTCTCGTCATCTCCGTCGCCAACACCATGTCTATGATGGCCTGTCGCAGGGTCCGGAACTGGTTCCTGTCAGCGGAGAGGACAAAGTAAAGACCTGGATCGTAAACGCCACACACGCACACGCACACACACACACACACACACCACACACTGACACCACGCGCCCCGCTACCGACCTGTCCGTGTTCTTGAAGATGTTGCTCTTGCCGTCTCGGGCGGTGAGCTGGAAGGCGAGGGCCGCGTGGTGGCTCTCCAGCACGGCGGTGTCGTTGTAGAGGACCGCCAGCTCGCTGCCGGCGTTACACAGGAAGGAGTTGGTCCGGCCCGGGTGGTCCACGTCGTGCACCGCGGCCGCTATCAGCGCCGCCACCTCGTCCAGCTGGTCCAGACTGTTCTGAAGGAGAAAAATAAAACCAGCACGACACACGGCAGTGTCAATAAAAAGTATCTTCAATAGAGACCCGTCTGGAATAATCATTTATTTATTTATTTTCATGCTCAAAAATCAACGGCGGCCTGCAGAAACGTCACCATCCTGGCTGATGAGTCACATATTTATCAGACTTGTACTTTATTCCATACGCCTCGGTATTATTTCAGTTTGGTTTAAAATGTCTAACAAAATGGAGAATATTTTAGCGTGCAAAAGGTTATATTGCAAAGTTATTTTTGCTTTTTCTTTTGCCTTATTAGTGGCATATGACCCCCTCAGTCCTTAGACCCTGAATTCAAATGAGGTAAAACTCTGCAAACAAGAAAGAAAGACATACACAGGAGGAGAAACCGATATCCCTCTTGTGCATTATTTTTTAATCCACTATATCTGTGGTTAGAAGTCTCATGCTAGATTGCGTCGATATAAATAACGGAAGCTATTACATTTTAAAGATATCTAATAGCGTCACAGGTTATGAAAACAATGGCGGGCGGTACCTTCACGCTCTCTTTGCGGAGGAAGTGGGCGTGGCGTGCAGCACGTCCGCGGCGTGCGTGGAGCTTGTGGTAGGAGTTGGAGGAGTGGTAGCTCGCCTCGATGAGCTGCAGCCAGCAGCGCAGCGTGGCGTCCGAGCACTTCAGGAAGTCGCACACGCCGAAACTCGCAAAGACCTTCAGCCCGAGGTAAGTCAGCGGCCTGCAGAGGGACACGCACACGCCAGACTTCACCCACTAACGTCCGGTATCTGTGACACCCCTTCTTTCTTGCATTCTCATGTTTATATGTCACAATTAAATGATGACTATCCAATAATAACCTGCAGAAGCCCCTTTTTGTCTTCCTCCAGGTCTTCTTACCTCTTGTGTGTCGCCACCTCCAGCTCCAGGATGTTGAACTCCCAGCACTCCTCATCGTTCAGCATCTCGGCGATGGGCGGAGGGACGTCGCTCAGAGTGACTGGGATGGCCAGCTGGCTCATGTCTAACACACACACACACACACACACACACACACTTTAAGGTGATTTGACCATAAAAAAGGGGCAAACCGAGCTGTGTGGGATTTTGACGGATGAATAATAATACATGGCCGTGCCAATCTTGGCTCTCTAACCTCTGTATACAGACTCTGTGGAAAGATGGCGTGCGATAAGATTGTTTAGAGGCTCGTATGAGGGTCAGACTCTGGCTTTGGATCGTCCCTCGGTGAAGTGCTCCTGTGACTTTAAATCACGATAACGGGGTTACGCAATGAACTCAGATGGAAGGATTCACACGTCTTCAAGAACATTCATCTGGACAATAACCACTAAAAGGTTACATCATCTCTGTGGTAATGACGGCGACATTAAAACTCTTTCGTTATCTTTTAGAGAATTAGCCGGCGAAGAAAGGAAGGTCGATATCAGAGCTTCGTGAACGTATCCAGACTTTTAGCCGAGAGTCAGACGAGAAGATCGATGCCGCTCTCGTACATGTGCGTTAAATATGACTCTGGGGGTTGGGAGTTGATTAGCTTAGCTTAGCATAAAGACTGGAAGCAGGGGGAAACAGCTAGCCTGGCTCTCTGGCCACGATTAGCATCAACATGTGAAGAGTATTGTGAGAGTATATCAGTTACACAGTGAGTGGAAAGTACTGTGGGTGTGCATTACTTCTATTATCATATTGTATTAATATATATTTATTGGTTCTATAAAACGTACTTTTGCAGAAGACATATTCATTCCCAGAGAGTCTCCGCAGCCCGTCCTGGAGACAAAAAATAAAAAATAAGAAATTGGGTTAATTCATTGTGGAAAAACATGAATTGTTCTTTGGTTCATTTAAAGAAAATCATAGCACATATTTTTATGAAAAGCTTTAACTCAGTTTAAATAATAGGACAAACCCCCCCTAGATTGGTATTTGTTTCTGCGGTCGACCGATGGATATGAAAACTTAATAAACTCCGTTTGCAGAACGACCAACATCTGCGTGCAGTTACCCACCTCATAGTTGGTCTTGTACAACAAAAAAAAAGTATAAACAAAGACTCCGTTGGCACTCGGAAAAACACACACATTTGATTTGGGATGCCAAAAAGATTCAGACGCATGAGGTCAGAACATTTTTACAATGTGATCAAAACATAAAGACTACTCCGAACTTCTCCTTATAAAGAGTTTCGTGCACGTGTACTTATGAGTGAACTCAAAGGCCGATGCCGGGTATCTAACGCGAGGCTCTTACGCTCATGAGCCCCCCGACCAGGTCGTTGGTGTGGGGGTCATCGTCTTTGGCGGCGAGCTGAGGCGAGTAGAGCTCGGTGGTCCTCAGGATCTCCAACACGCGGTCCAGGGCCTCGGCCACCGTCACCGGACTGCTCTCCTGGGCCGCGTTGATGATGTTTATTACCTGGGACGCAGAAAAAAAAAAAAACATCTGTGTTTCTGCAAAAAAAAAAAAACATGCACAAAAGAGCCCTCTGCGAGACGTGCTATATGGAACAGAGCGCTCCTTTCATGGAGGCGTTCATGTGACGCTGGAGAAAAAGAGCTGTCTGAGGGGAAAACGGCTAAAAAAAGATGCTGCTCGGAGACACACGAGCATCACAGGATCACGGGGGGGGGGGGGGGGGGGGGGGGGGGGTTGCAGTAATAGTGGATTAGAAATCCACAAAAATGGTGCTCTTTCACACCAATCCTGAGAAATGTAGCTTCCCGCTATGAATGCAGAAACAATGGGATGTTTGTT
This sequence comes from Cyclopterus lumpus, assembly GCF_009769545.1. NCBI lineage: Eukaryota > Metazoa > Chordata > Actinopteri > Perciformes > Cyclopteridae > Cyclopterus > Cyclopterus lumpus. The sequence continues at coordinate 4,497,781 of NC_046977.1, read as the reverse complement.
TTTTACTGCAAATACATTTTTCTGCTTTAACTTTTAATCCCCCGAAGTGTTTCTCGTGTCTTCAGAGTCGTGTCGGAGAAAGAGAGAGAGAGAGAGAGAGAGAGCTGCCAAATGGGACACAAATAATTATAAAAATGTACTGAAACTGACCGTCGGATGTAATAAGACATCTACATGCGTCTTATTATCGGCGCTAAATTTCCATAAAAGTCTCGCTACTCTGCAAGAAAGTGAGTTTAATACCAGATGGAGGCGGCGAACCCTCCACGACTGGCTCAGAGAACCTGCAGCTCTAATGGCCTCTGATTGGCTGTTGGAACAACGTGCCAAAACGCCAGAATTTGAACGGACGGGTTTGACGCGCTGACGTGAAGCCGCGAGCGTCGGCTGATGAAGATGAGCTGGTTGAGGGCCAGAAAAGAACTTTATTCTTGGTGAAGGTCCAACATGATGACGGCCGGCGGAGGAATGAGCTCGACTGGCATGGCATGACCCCCCCCCCCCCCACCCCCACCCTCCCCCCTGCTTCTTTAACTTAACGTTGTTTGCAATATATTATTTAAAACTGTTTCCCAAACTGAAATTTGCCAAAGAATAAAACATTTTCTGATTGTAAACTGTTGGCAATATGATGAAAATGATGTTATTCCATTGTATATTTAATAAATGATCATATCAATATGCTTTTTCCTGTCATTTTCAAGATTTTCAAGATGTTTTCTGTGATAAATTCAGTAAATCTAGGCTTAACAGTTGTTGACATTGAAAAAAACTCACTCTGATCACTGAGGATAATGCGTAAAATGTGTAAAATATAGATTTTTGCCACAAAAATGATCCATCATCAAAAAAAAAAGAAAAAAAGTCTTCAATTTGACTCAAATGGAGAAAAAACATGCAGAATGTTAGTTTGTTTCTATATTCAGTGCCAAATAAAAAATAAAAATTACCAATGTTATTTTTTTTTGAGTACCTTTGTGATGGGAGCCTCGATAGTCATGGAGTGAATCCGGGCCACGGAGGAATATCTTCGATTCTGTAAACTGGAAGCTGCAATAAAAAAAATGAAATAAAAAGAATCATGAAGGTGAGACTCATTGATCGCCATAAGTATATTATAATTAACGTCTCCCTTCATCCAGACCGGTCTCACCGTCACTACCGCGAGAGCTGATGGACCTGGCGTCGATGGAGTCTTTCCTCCGGTCCCGGTGACGTAGAGAATGGCACTCTGCAGAGGGGCGGAGGGACGGGATGCACTTTAAATGTACAGCATGTTCAGACCGGACGGGGTTTAGATTGAAATAACGGATCAGTTTGCCCCAGTTTGTGCCTCGGGGGAACCGGCATGAACCAGAAGCATCTTTAAAGACATATTATCTTATTATCTGGATGATACAATAGACTTTTAAATCAGTTTTCCCAAAGCTGCATGAATATGTCGTCCAAACACAGCTGCACGAATACGCCCCATTTCATTATGCCATTATTATATTAGGTCAATTTAACATGTGGCGAGGAAAAGAAAACGTTGCATTGAAAACAGGGAATAGATAAATCAAATTAAATGTGTGCCAACAAAAACAAAACAAAACAAAAAGGCAAATGAATAACACAATGTCTCCTTTTTTAAACATAAGGATTTAATTTTCTTTATATTTACACTAAAATATGGGCTCTGTGATTCAGATGTGATCTCGCCTGACCTCTAAAGCACGCTGGCCTACAATAATCCATAATAATCCAGCCGTCCAATGAGGAGACTCCGTCATCATTGCGTAATGTCTCGTGGAGAGTTACCTGACTGGGAGTGTTCCCCGCCGCATCGCTCCTCCTTGTTGAACTTGTGAACCTGAGCAGGAGACGGTTAAAGCACGTTAAATTGGAGTCTACTTATTTACACACTAATTTATTTCATTTGTTAGCTTCACATTCACATCTGTGTGTCATCGTGTGAGTGACAGTTCTGTAATATGTTTTTTTTGTTTATTTTTTTACCATTTTCTCTCATATTTATTAGGCAGCATTTTTGTGAATCTTAAGGTAACTTTGAGAAATATATATATATAAATAAGAAAATAAAAAAATAAAAAATAGAAATATATATATATGATTATTTTTCTTATATATATATATTTTTTTTTCTTTCTTATATATATATATATATATATATATAAATAAGAAAAAAAAATATTTATTTATTTATTTTCTTTTTTCTCTCAAAGTTACCTTAAGATTGACAAAAATGATGTCTAATAAATATTATGTAAAAAAACATTTAAAACATTTACCATTTCTCCATGTTTATAATATATATATATATTTTCATGCAGGTGACAATTCGTACAGGACATCCTGTTAGTCGCGCTGAGGTCATGTAGGTAGGTATGGATAAGTAGAGCCGGTTTAATCCGGTTAGAGGAGATTTCCCTCACCCGGTGACTCACCTGCACCGTTACATCCTGCTGACGGTGCACCGTGCACATTTTTCACTCCACGTCACTTCAACACAGTTGCTTATTTTCTCTTTTGACAGCCCCCCCCCCCCCCTCCTGCACCCCTCTTTAACTGTACGTCTCTCAGGTCTCCAGTGTGCTGAATAAATAGGATTAAGACAGTATAAACATTTCTAATGACATACAAGGTTTCCAGATTGTTTTTGCTGGCTACATCTTAAATGGTCTTCTTGGGCTGCGAAGCACAAACACATCTTTTAAATAAAACATTTTTTTTTTATTTTGAATGAACTTGACTGAAGCTGGGAACTTTGATGGCCCTTTAATTGAGAGGGAAAGACAAACACAGAGCGACCGTAAACCTGCTGCAAGTCTGGAGTGCTTGGACAAACACTGCGAACCAAAACAACGTTATGAAATGGAAACCGCGGCCCGCGGCCAAAAAAAACGTCCGGGTGGGGACAGACGAGGAATAACGTGGAGTTTTTAAGTGCTCGGAGGAAAATGTCCTCCGGTCGGCGTCAGGTAAGGGCTCTCCTGAAAAGGCCCTCTGTGGCCTTCGGGTCGTCTCAGTGGAGACACGGGACGGGGACTCACGGATCATTCGGGTTTTCAAATGTCACCAAATACTAACTTTTGTTCTCACTTTGCATCATGTAATGTGGGATGAAAAAGGGGGGGGGGGGGGACACTCTGATAAAACCGCTCTGTTTGACACTGCATGATTCAGGTCGTGGTGGGAGGAGGAGGAGGGAGGAGGGGGTGGGGGGTGGGGGGGATCAGGATTCCCGATCCTAAAAGCAGGAACGAAACGCCATCTTGTCTTTTGGCAGGCAGACGCCAAACGGCTGACTCACCTTGTGTCCACACGAGAGAGAGAGAGAGATAGAGAGATGAGAGAGAGAGAGAGGAGAGATGAGGAGAGAGAGAGAGAGAGAGACAAAGCCGGTCTCTGTGCAGCTTTTTGCCCACGGGGGTATAAATAGCCCCCGGCGCCTGGCTGCTGGCCCTCTCGTGGTGGTGGTGGGGGGGGCCTTAGCGGGGGTATCATGGTGCTTTAGCCGTAGCTTAGCGTAGCTTAGTGTGACGGCGGCGGCACACCCTGCTTCAGAGGCGTGTCAACCCGAATCTGGGGGCGCCTGCGAGGCTGCGTATACCCGCTCAAGTATTTAAAATATGACACTCGCCGTTCATTCGAAGTATTCATGCAACTGCCGGCGGAGTTTCGCAACCCGGTTGGGGCTCGATCACTAACGGCAGATTTAAAATGTCTGCCTCAGGTACCTGAAGATATGTATTTTCCCACTCTTGTGATAGAAAAAAAGTCATAATTTCCTTGACCATAAAAGGAGATGGCCTCTTTATCTGTGTCACACACACACACACACCCACACACACACGATGTCATCACACACACCTCACCTGATTATTGTTGTCAATGTGAGGTCTCTTGATGGCCACGAAATGTCGAATCTTCCTGTTTGGAAAGCGAGACGAGATTTCCGTCAGTCATTCAGCACTTCTGGGGGTAAATTCCCCCCTTGAGCACTTTTTTGGGGCCGATTTTGATCGTAGCTTACCCTCCTTGGCCGAGGACGGGCGTTATCTTCACGTGCTGCTGGACGCTGTCGCCCGACTTCTTCCTGGCGTAGTAGATGCCCTGCCACTCCTTCAGAGACAAGGCAGAGCAGTCAGGCAGGTGATACAGCGGGGGCGTCCCCCGGGGTGGATGGAGGCACGTGCCCGGACTCACCTTTCCCTTTTTAATGCAGGTGTTGATGGTGTCCAGCAGGTCGACGCGGTTCTTGTCGCTCTTGGGGAGTTCGGTGAGTTCCTTGCCGATCAACTCCCCCTTGTGGTAGCCCATCATACGCTCGAACGCCGGGTTCACGTACTGGGGGAAAAAAAACACATACACCATCCTGCAGCTTTAAAAAGGGGCGTGTCCCTTATGATATATACACCAGTGTTCTTCTAGTTCTAGTTTTGGTCAAAGTATGTATTAAAAACGTTTCCCCACACATGAACTAAGGCAGATTTCTGCACGCCGACGCCGCTGCATGTACGGTACGACGTCACAGTCGGCGCATTACACACAGCAAGCACTTACACTATTATGGATTTTTACATCGTTATGGCATTTAGACATCCTCTTTCCGACGTGGAACTGAAGTGGAACTCATTTTACCCCAACAGAAGACGGAAGTATACAAACAAACCCACTTCAAACCCACCCGGCTAGCGGTAGCGCTCAAATCCTTCGTAACCTTATTGCTCGGATAAGATTTTAGTTTTTAAATGTCCATCCTCCCAACAGGCTGGAGAGTACGGCGTGGTACCTGAAAGAATCTCGCTCCTTCTAGCCCTGCATGCCTGTGCATGCCTGTGCATGCATGTGCATGCATGTGCATTACCTGTATTATGTGGTCCTCACTGGTGATCTCCACAGCCTCCTGACAGTGCTCCAAGGCCGTGAAGACGGAGTTACAAGCCCTGCGGGGATCAAATGAAGCCGCAGCATCTCAGGATCAGCAGCACCGACACCTTGTATACGTGTCTGACCACTAATATGACTGCAGGACTATGATTAAAGGTACCGTACCTGAGTTTGAACTGGCAGCGCACCTCCCCGTGCTCCATCTGTATGAGCTCATTGCAGCAGGCCGACACACTGCTGCTCTCCACAAACCTCTGGAGGCCGAACCGGGTTAAGCGGTGTGTTTGGAGGAGGAGGAGGAGAAAGAGAGACAGGGGGGAGTGAGTCAGGATTTACTCAGCAGCCACTTGTGTGTGTGTGTGTGTGTGTGTGTGTTTTTTTTGTTGCAACCACCGAACGCCGCGGAACAATCGGGCCCTCGGAGGCTCGATGAAAAGCAGGATATCACACTCGGCCTGCAGGAAAACACACATTCAGGAGGGGGAAAAGGCGACGTACCCGGTTAAATCCTGCACAGAGGAGAGGAAGAACGGATGGCTCGTCCTGGTCGGCCGGTCTGCACAACGACAAGGAAAAGAATCGTTAGCGGCTGCAACCGGGGTGCTTCGAAAACACATCCATCGACCAGCGTATGTTTGGCTATGAAATAACGAATCATTTGATCTAAACCTCTCTTTTTCTAAACCTCTCTTAAATCCCTGCAGCAGGCTCAGCAACGAGCGTGAAGGTGAAAACTAAAACAGAGAAAAGTGGGGACGCTTTTATTCTGTAGCCGGCAAGGTGACGAAAACAAGCATACCCAACAACCCGCTACAGGGAGGAGAGAGAAATATTGTTCTTTTTTTATTTATTTTTGGTGGGCCCTTACAGACTGAAAGGAATATAAATACTTAGGAAATGGACAAGTATTCTAACTTTTGAAGGCAGGGAGTGTCCACTTAAAATGGTTAAAGGGACTCGGCGTCTAACTGGTGTTCGGCATTTAACTAAAGTTGTATATGCCCTCAATATAACAAGTGTGTTTTTTCACATTAAAAGCCTGTCCACAAAAGAGAAAAGGCTGCCACTTTTATTGTGAAAATCTGAGGAAGTGTTGAGTTCCGTTCACGGATAACTTGATATTGATCAAAGAAGTGTGAAAAACATCAAGGCAACCTGTAAATATGGAGGAAGTCTTGAGTTTGCATTAACTCGTAAATACTGCTTTCTCTTTCTTTCTTTTTTTACTTTGAAGCAAAGTTTTCAGGGACTATGAAAGAATAACTGCACAAAACACCTCCAACACGGGTGTTAAAGGCTTCAGAAAGGTAAAAAAAATACAAAATACAAAATAAAACTCACTTTTGCGGCACAACAGCGAGAATAACTGTGTTTTCGGAGGGCTTCGTTGCGCGGATCAACCTGGAATTAAAAAAAAATGCGGATTAAAAAGTCAGTAAAGATGATGTCATCGCCACACAAGAGGGAACGGGACCTTTCTTGACTCAAGACTCAACAGGTTTTAGACCACAAAAGCCACGTTGCTGGAAGAACGTACGGGAAAGTGGAGGGGAGACAAGAGGAGGAGAGGAGAGGAGAGGAGAGGAGAGGAGAGGAGAGGAGAGTAGGAGGAGAGGAGAGGAGGAGGAGCAGGGGGAGCAGGTGAGGAAAAGGAGGAGAGGAGTGACGGACTGAGAGAAGAATGAATAAATCGGACTGAGAGAGGAAATAATAAATCCCTCAATAGAAATACTTGGTCGTGGCTTTTATGATGACTTTGGATTGGTTCCTAATAATAATACAAAATATAATAATAATAATAATAATAATAATGTCTGCAGAAATAAACAGAAGTAGTTCTTAGCTAAACAATAATAATAATAATAATACATCTATTTTGTACCGCGCTTTAAAATGTATTCAAAAAGGCACTTTACAAGGTAAAAACTGAAACAATGAAAGCAATTGCAAGGCAGGGATATGACATTATATAAAGAAAAACAGAAACATAAAAAAAAGGAGAAATGAGGATATTCCACAAACTTGCGAGGATGCCCAGAGGGACATCAACCATGGGACAACACACGCCCCTTTGTTCACAGAGGTCAAACAGCAGACGCGTGTTCAGCAGTGTGTTTTTGTGCAATAATCAGATTGGTTAGGCTTCTTCGTCACCTATAATATTCGCCGGGGACTCAGTGAGAATACCTTTACTTTTTAAAATGTGTAAAAACACACACTTCGTCCTGCGTAAATCTTTAAAAGAAAATGGCCATAACAACTAACACCTGGCGAGAACAAGGATGCAATGAGGTTATTCTGCAGGCAAAAAGAGGTTCATGAAAAAGAAGCCGGGAAAAAAAAACAGACAAGAAAGAAAGAGAGAAAGAGAGAGAGAGAGAGAGAGAGATTCCTGCATGTGCGCTACTCTCGGCTCCCCCGGGCCACCGTCCAGCTTTACCCGTCAACAAACAAACGCACCGGTTCAGACTCACTCGAGGAGTGCCACTCTACTTCAATGGACACTCGTGAACTGTGACATCCTCCTCCTTTTCACAAGCAACAAGCAACAAGTTTGAGAGCAGCAGCCATCAGGCTACGATAGAAGCCCCGCAGTGCCTCCAGTGAACACCAGGAGGTGCCAACGAGCCCTCAACTTCAGCTGCATTACGAGCGACTGGTTTTCTGGTTTATTACTAGTTTTAAAGTAGAAACCTCGTAATCTAAGCCCCGGTTGAAGTGAAGGGTTTCATGCTCATGCATGAGAAATAATCAGAGCCTTTTTTTAAACCCTTAGTTTAATGTCAAACATGTGTGTTGAAAAATGTCAAACAGAAAAGAAGCCTGTTGCAAGTTCCTCAACAAAGCTCCAGGCTAACCTTTCCCACTGGGAGCACTGGTGCTGCTTAACGAGAATTCCTGCAGCACCAGAACATATTCATACATTGTTTTTGACCCGTTTTATTTTTTTTTAAGGAAAAATCACAAAGTGAAGAAGGACTTTGTAACTTTGTTTTTGAAAAGGGGAGGCTATACAAATACTGTTTATAAATGTTACTTTTTAATCACGCAATTATTGCAATGTTGTTGATGTGGACGGCACACACAAACATATTCCTGATTTAAAAGTCACACGTGCGTACCTAGTTATTAAGATTTTGTTGCACGGTCTCCCAAAATAGTGGCGAAATACGTCAAAGATTTTTGGGGAAAACACGAGATGATCGATGCCGCTCTCATGTCTCCATGGTAGATATGAAACTACAGTTGGTTAGCGTAGCTTAGCATACAGACTGGAAACAAAGGGGAAACCATATCCTGTACATAAGAACGAGACGTAGTCACTGTGACTCCGCCCCTTGGTTTTTAGACTAACATTTTGAAGTCGGTGGTTTGGCATTTAGGCCGCCGCCATCTTGGTTTTTGGAACCAGAAGTGAAACAAGAGTGAGGGCGAAAACACGGCGTGGGAGCAACCTGTCAATCCCCTTGTAGCCCCGCCCTAAAGCATACTCTACTTTATGGTCGAGTTGACTCTGAATGGATCATCATTTTACTAAATGAACATCAGAGGCCATAAACTCATGTTTACAATGTTTACTGAGGGAATAAATCAAGAGAGAAGTAGAGTCATTATATATAGACCCCCTGGTGGTCAGTAGAGAGAATGCAGCTTTAAGGCTTTAAGGTGCTTATGCAACTATTTATTGGTGTACGAGTTTTATAGGGGCTGGAAGGTGGATTTTGTTACCGGTCTTTAAGCTAAGCTAAGCTAAGCTAACCGGCTCTAGCGTCATCTTTACCACACAGACAGACATGAGCAAACCTCAACAAAAAAAAAAAGCCGATTTCCCAAAAACGTCTATGAGAAACCTTTTTTCTCGGGCAGGGAGACAAAATGAGAAACGAGCGCACAAAAGGCTCACCGGCACGCGTCTTCGGGCTCGAAGTAGCGCGAGTGGCGTCCGTCGATGACGACGATCTCGTGGTGCTTGTCCAGGAAACTCTCGACGGCCGACTCGGGCGTCCGTGCGATGTTGCACCTGAAGCCGGCGCGGTCGCAGGCCCACCAGAAGGCGTCGCTCTGGCTGTCCTCCTTGGCGAACACCAGCAGCACCTGAGGAGGCGGAGGAAGGAATGGACGCCCGAGGTGAGACGGACGACCACGGTGATAATTATAGGAGACCCGTGTTAGCGGGTCCTCACTACATTTACGACTCAGGCAGGACATTCTCCAGAGAAGCACACATCCAAGGAGCCGACTTCGGCTCTATTATACACTTCTGACACCGAGGCTACAGTACAGGGCGGCCGACTACCACACCATCTCTAAGACCTACACGACCTAAATGATGGTCTGTTTATGATCATTGAGGAGAAGCCACTTTGTTAAGGTTTGAGTTATACACTGTGGGGCATTGTAGCTAAAAATATATTCATTTTGAAAGCAACCACAATAAATGGAAAATACCAGCTCTAATTTAGTTAAAATTTATGGTTATGAATAAAAACTCACTTTCTGATCTTGAGCAAAACAAGACTTTGGCATTGCGCATTTTTGTCATTGGCATTAAATTGTCTTAAAATAATATACCACAATTATTTCTGGGGATATATATACACACACACACACACACACACACACACATCCAACAAAAGAAGTTATTGTGAGTAAGTTTGTTGTCTCACAGCAAGAAAGTACAAAAAAGGTTTTCACCGCTGTATATATATATATATATATATTTGCATCTTCTCTCTGAGAATGAGAGGATTTTCCTCCCACAGTCACATGACGTGCACGGGGGATTTGAAGACTGGGAACTCTCCATAACTGTAAGTGAGTTCCTCCGTCTGCTGGTTTCCCCATCTGGTGGGATGGCAGCTTGCTTTGCTCATTGCACGCTGGGACAGACTCCTCAACATGACCCTCAATAGAGCGCATGAATGAAGACCACCTGGGCTAAAGCGACCACGTCACGGTAACGTCATAGTAACGCCGCGGTAACGTCATAGTAACGCCACGGTAACGTCATGTTAACATCACAGTCATGCCACGGTAACGTCTTCTGCCACTTAAGAGTCGTTCCATCAATAAAAATAAAAAAACAGCGGCACATAAATCACAAGTGAGTTTTAGATCTCGCACGCACGCACGGACACACACACACACACACACACACACATCACATATTCTCGTCAATATCTTCTGAGACACAACAATAATTTAGAAAGAACATTTTGCAGCATGGATTTTAAAGTTAAATGCAGCAATTCGAGAGCAACGCAAAGAGATCCATTAACACCGTCGTGCTCTGGCCCTTTAAACTGTCAACATTTAATCATCAGAAGAAAGCGATGATCAAGTCGAGCCTCATGTTGCATTGGACATTAAATAATTACCTCTTTTTGGACTCGGAGCTTTTAACCTGTGACGCTAGTTCAGTATGTATTGGTTTTGTTTCTTACCGTTTCTCGTTTATATTGGTGTTGCTTCTAGTGTTTGTTTTCAACCATGTAAAGTGCATTGAGTACCACGCTGTACAAATAAAATGTATTATTATTATTAAAGCGCCTCCGTGACCTCGCAGATAAAAATGAGTTGAGGCCTCTCCAAACCGAACTGGACATCTGGAGGTAAGACGGACTGGAAGACAGAAAAGAACAGGTGAGAACGGCAGGAGGAGGAGGAGGAGGAGGAGGAGGAGGAGAGAGAACGAGCGAGTATTGGCGAGTGCTTGTGAAAGTCCACAGCCTTTGATCCCGTGCTGGCTTGCGTAACCGTGGCACCGCTCTGTGTAACCACGGTGCCAACGTGTGAAATTCCACACGCACAGATCTCTGGACCCGCCACCCAAATATGCCACCGGCGACGAGCCCTCTTGGGGGGGGGGGGGGGGGGGGGGGGCGTTACTCCTCAAACCCCCACCCCCGGGTGACGTACACGCAGTCGCCAAGGAGGGGGGGCATTTAAACGCCATCATGGGGGTCCGAGACCTCACCGGTCACGGCACGCAAACGAACGTGTGTTTACACAATTACTTAAAAGACGCAACTAGAACTTTAACATTCACCACCATCTGTCGTCTTGAATGCTCTTTTATGCTCTCGGCTTGTAGAATCTCCTCCTTAGAAATAGATGATATTTAATTTACAAAGATCCCTCTGAACAGTTCAATAAGAGAAGAAGAGATCAGCGGTCAAAGAAACGGGAAGTTTAGCATCAAAATGTGTGCAGATTTCTTGTTTCAGTCAACCTTATTGTAGCCGTCAATAAAAAACACGCGGTGACTGAAATATATACTCATAAAGTTATTTTTGAAGGCGAGACACGGCTCACGGTTTGTATGTAACCGCCGTGCATGGCTCCAGACTGAGAGGTCAGAGGTTAATCCGCCGTGTTTGCACAACCGGGCCAGATGCCATCGGGCGGCAGGAGGTTCCCAAACTCAGAGAGGTGTCATCGGGCTTTGAGGATCTCTATCTGTGTGGGAGAGTATCAGAGAGCACGTGAAGGACGGCCTTCGTGTGTTCTGCTCTCTCACGGGAGAAACTCACACTGCACTGACAGGATGCTTTGCATGTGAGAATAGTCTGAGTTTATTATTTTTCCAATTAACTTTCTGCTGATCTACTAATTGAATAATTGACTTGGCTCTAATCACATGCTCATATTCATGTAAAACACGGTGGGTACTAAAATGTTCAAAAGGAGCAGAATGTCAAAACCTTTGGCTGAAAAACCCTAAAACACACAACGTGTGTGTGTTACTTGTATGTGCAACGAGTGCAACACATGAATCATCAGGGGAGGAGGGGGGGCGGGGGGGGGAGGGGGGGGGGGGGGGGTGTATCTGGAGAGCTTGAAACTCTCCAGGGCTAGAAATGTCAAGGAAAACTCACTATGCTAATGTAATGCATTATTATTATTATTACAGTATATATATATATATAAAAAAGAAATAAAATAATATTTATTTATTTATCTATATAAATATTTATATATCTATTATATTTATATATATATATATATTAAAAAATATATATATTTATTTATATATACATAAAAATAAATACAATAATATTTATTAAAATAAAATAAAAAATAAATAAAATAAATAAAATAAATAAAATAAATAAAATAAATAAAATAAATAAAATAAATAAAATAAATAAATGTCACACATATTCCTGTATTCGGCGGGGCGGATAAGGAGGAGGAGGGGCCACACTGGAGCGGAGCTCAAACCCAGAAGACCTCCCTGAAGATGGGTCACACTCGAGCAAATGAAAGGAAAGCGCCTCCTGGAAGCAGCGGCTCCCTGGAGGTCGAGGAGCTCGTCACCTCTCAGGGTTTCTTTGTTGCGTAAGAGTAAATCTGACAAGCACATGGCCGAATAATCCCTCGCAGGAGGACGAGCGCAGGCAATCCTCGACTCTGCCCGACCTCACCTTGGACTATTCCAGAATAAATAAAGAATTCATTTAGTTTTACCTCTAAAATCAGAATCTTATTCACTTATATGTTTTTTTTTATTATTGTGAAGCACTTTGCAACTTTGTTTTGAAAGGCGCTATATAAATAAAGTTATTATTATCATTATTAATGTCCTCTTATAAAACGTGCTCAGCTCAGTGTGTAGATCGTACAGTGGGATATGGTATAGCTATAATGGGATAGCTCCAAATCATCGATGATTTATGTTATTTCCTACATTTTAATTTCAAAACAAAACAAACTAGGGGAGATATTTATATTGTATTATTATTATAATATATTATTTAAAGGATAGGTTTTGGACTAAAAAGACAACCTATTCCTCTTGAAGCCTCATTTAAACTCTTGAATATATTCCTTTGGGCACAAAACAAGGACTTTTGGTTTCACTTCCACTTGAGACCCGTTTCACTGCTCTATGGACACCTGACTTGACAAACTGTGAACTGGCCACAAACAGTCGTATGGGTGATCGCTCCCTCATGGAAATGACAAAGTTTATGTAATTAAGTAATGTTGAATACAACTGGACATTAAAGAGTAGGAGAGTTGCTATTTTCCTCTTCCTGTGGTGTATGTATGTACTGTATATATATATATATATATATATATATATATATATATATTGTGCTGCAGTGAATATTATTATTGAGTCGATGAAGACAAAGTTTACAGTAACATACATTATTTTAAAAGAACATTTTTATAATTTGACAGAAACTAGGGGGTATCTAACATCACCATTAAAGTTCATGTAGAGCTTAAACAATTAATCAACTAATGATAATAAATGAATAATTTTTCAATCAAAAATTGTGAATGAAAAGTCAAATATTCTCTGATTTCAGCGTCTTCCAATACGAGTAATTTGCTGAGCGCCTCTCACCTGAATGGGCTCTTGGGTCAGTCTCATGGGTCCGACACATTCTTCTGTAGCTGAAACCTGCAGGAAAACAGACGAGACGACGCGTGAACCACAGCAAACCACGCACGTTAAACAACAACAACAACAACATCAAGCTGCAAAGACTTCTTACCATTTTACCATTCATGTCCAGAAGCATGGTGGCATACTGACTGACTTCAGCTCCTTTAATCTTCTCCCTGACCTCCCTCTCTCACGTCTGAGACTCCATGCACCAATAAGAAGTACAACAGCCTCTTTATAAAAAAAAAAATATATATATATATATTTATCTATCTATCTAGTTTCTTTACTGCAGTGTCAGCCGGAGTGAAGCCGTCCACTGCGAACCTCTTTAGAAGGTATTAGCAGGCAGCCGCAGACTGAACTCACAGGTTTACTTGGATAATCCCACTGCAGGAGCATCACACCCTGAGCTGGTGTGTGTGTGTGTGTGTGTGGTGTGTGTGTGTGTGTGTGTGTGTGTTTCGCAGCCCGGCCTCATGCGTCACTCATCACACACATGCTTACTCCACACTTTGGACACACAATGAATCAGCGGTTGTGTTTACGGCGACGCTTCAGCGGTTCACCGCCTCCGACTCATTTCTCCCCGGCGAAGTGTTGTTGTGTGTCGGGAAGACGTGCAAACACGTCGGTAAACACGTCGGTAAACACGTCGGTAAACACGCGCTCATAATGCACACAGGGAGCGCTCCGGATTAAAAGGTCTCTCTCTGCAGCGGGAGACGCATGTCCAGGAGGCGTCCACAGAAAAGAGTACCGAGGGATGGAGAAAGAAAAACTGCATGACGCGGTGGAGACCAGGTGGGGACTCGAACGCACGCCGCTCGTCAGCGGTTACTCGACCGGCCGAACGTCAGCCAGAGATTTGGGGGCGCTCCACTTTAAGATGTTTGAGTAACGTGCATCTACGTTGCTTCAATAGAACATTATGATATCAACAAGGCAGCATCAGTGTTGGCATGCGACCCAAATGATTTAGTTCCTTCTAATGTGAGGCCTTTTACACACACACACACGTATTGTTTGAGAGTTTGACCTTTGACCTCCAAGATGGCTCCAATTCATCTCTCTAGTGAGCCATCGAGGTATTTTATGCAAGATGTGTGCTGCTCTATAATGCACTGACTTTGTATTCACTTTTATGATCGTATTAATTATGTATAGAAATATATAGTAAACGGTCCTAAACTCAAAATAAGACTTGAGCCCATTGACACAGGATGTATTAATTCTGTCTTTTTTTGTTGTTGTTATTTAGAGAGACACTTTGCCTTTTAAGTGTTATTAGGGACCGCCCCCTCAACAGCTCTCTTCTGAACGGGAACGGGAATTTGTGTCGAGATAAACTATCCGTCTCTCCATCAAGCGATTTAACCTAAATGATCCGTTGCTGTAGAACCCGTCACTCAGCGGAAAAGAAGCCGATTGATCAATTATGTTTTCATGGACTTTAAAAAAGGACATTAAGTACCCAATAATAAAGTCTCAATGTCTCACAGCGAAGCAGAGAGAGGGACAGCTTCACGATGTCTGCACGTTATTAAAGAAAAGAAAACACTTCCTGGAGCTGCTCCACAGTAAAAGGTATAATATATATATATATATATATATTATATCATATCACTTTCTTCAGCTGATCTTTTACTCTGGAGCAGCTCCAGGAAGTGTTTTCTTTTCTTTTACGCCCCGGTGGAGAGAACATCCCTGATCAGGTGAGTCAGTTGTTTGTCTCCGAGTGCAAAGAGATTCTTGGAAGCGTGAGCTGGAATCACTTCCATGTCGTCAGGTCGGAGAGACGAGGTCAAACCAGGAAGAGACGACGAGCTACAGCCGTCAGGAGGAGGGGCCAGCAAGCAGCTTGTGGTTCAGTGTTGGGAGGCAAAAGACTGAAAAAAAAGAGGAAAAGCCGAGGGGACCGGATCACCGTTGACAACCAGAAGCAAAGACTCCAAAGATGTCAGAGAGAGGGGGGGGGGGGGGGGGTCGAGGGTTCGGCTTCATGAGTAATTGTGTTTTACTTGAGGACGCCGCCGCCAGATGTGAAGCAGAACAGGAAGGAAGTGCAAACGGGGACAGACGATGCAGAAATCACTGAAGAGTTTGGAGGGAGATCAGTCAGGGAGTGAGGAGGCGTCAAGAGACAAGAGACTCGGAGATGAGGCGAGTGGTGGAGGTGGAGGTGGAGGTGGAGGTGGAGGTGGAGGAGCGCGAGAAGGCCGCTGGTTACGCTCCGTTCATGAGGATTCAGACAACCGAGAGGGGAGATATGGAAAGACGTTAAAAAAAAGTCAGAGGACGTTGGCGGAAAGAGAAAAAAAGACCGGAAGTAAAAAGTCGACGCAAAGACACGTTTTGGTATTCGTGTTTTTAAAATCGGTGATTTGGAAGCTGAAGATTTACATAAAAAAACATTGTTTTTAAAGTTGCAGAAGATGTCGAGTAGTTTACGTGCATGAAATCACAACGTACTGCAAAGACACTCAAAGAGCTCCATGTAGATTAGCTATGAAATAAAGAGAAACAATAACATTGGTAGTGCACGTCTGATGTACGTCGTGCACTGATTTCTTGTATCGTTTAAGCAAAACATCAAAAACCGCACGCGACCGCATCTAATGTGTTGGGACTGATCGTTTCGAGGATCTATACAGGAAGTATACTGTCGCCATGGAGACAGAGACAAATATCTGTTTATATATCTGTTTACATTTTGGCAAATTGGCTTCAATAAAAGTATGCAGAACTAGCCGTCGGCAGTTCCTCTTTACACAGGAATCATAAAAGTCCCCATCAACTATCAATGGATTAATTTGACATGTGAAAAAAAAAATAATAATAATAAAAAACGTGAAGATTCTCAGGCACAAGTTATATATGGATTTTAAACTACCTGCTAACATCATAAAGAAGTTTTCCTCTTGAACTCATATCAGCTCATTCCATTGTTCTTGTGCCGTGTAAATAAACCCTTAATTACTCGCTGGGGCCCAGGTACGTCACGTCACTGCATGTAGTGTATACACACACACACACACACACACACACACACACATTAGGACCCAGATTTACCCCCCCCCCCCCCTCAGCATGTTTCATGTATTCTCTTGAAGGTGTTTTTTATCAACGTTTACAAGGCTGTCAGATTATAAAGATGACAAGTGAGTTTACATTATGGCCGGAGAACAGAGAGAGAGTTGTTTACACTCGCGGGCCAACGTCGAATCATTATTGAGCGAATGCATTTCTCATCTCGACCGTGTGTGCGTGTGTTTGTGTGTGTGTGTGTGTGTGTGTGTGTGTGGCTCATACTTTGAAACTCAACAGACTGGAAATGAAATGATACAGCGTGACGTTATTCTGGTTAAAGCCTCTGATCTCAGCCACGGTGAAATGTTAGTGGACACATTTCTTCGTACTTGGCAGATAAAAGCTTTTCGTCGTATCGCTGTTCGCATGCGTCTGGCCTGCACGCCGCGACCGCCATCTTCCTCGCCCGGAGGGCTTCTTTGCACGCCGTGAAGTCGAAATGAGCTCACGCTGATCCAACTGATGGCGTGACCATGCTTTAGGGCGGGGCTACGGGGTGATTGACAGGTCGCAGACTCACGTTTACTGGGGGAAATAAATCAGGTGAGAAGTAAAACATCATCTTGTTTATCATCACATGTGTTGTAGTCATATACAATCAATTCTGTCTGACATCATATTCGACTTTAATATTTATGTGACCTACTGTTTGGTTGTGTTATGCTTACGTAATCTATCAATAATGTAATCAGTGTAAAATCACAGCATTAGTGGAGCTCTTGTCCAGTTAACTCGACAGATACTTCCACTTATGACTCATTTTTGTACGCAGGCTAATCCTTGTGAATAAAACTGACTCATCTATTAATGCAATTTGATATTGGGTGTTATTCCACTAAAACTGCTTTGCACGAATCTGGTTTTGGAATTCCTCCCCGCTCCCAAAAAAGTCATGCATCATCTGACTTCCGTGATAAAAGTGCCATCATCTCCGCTACTTCATTTCAAAATCCCCCCCCCCCCCCAAAAAAAGAAAAAGAGCAAGGAAACATGACATTGATAGAACTCCGCTCCAGTGAGATAACGTGCATGTAAACACACACCTACAGGAACTTCTTTCACATGTAAACAGTTTGTCCCGGTCCAACATTTTAACTATTTTCCACTTCACAGTCTGGATGAACCCCCCCCCCCCCCCCCCCCTCTTTACATGCAGACTCAGACCGTGTCCAGACCACGTCGGCTGAAACAAACGCTGAAACAATAACAAAACTGGCAAAAATCTTAATCATAATTACTCTCTGTGGGACAAAGCTTGACTTTTATTCCCGATGCCGCTGCATTAACATGTCGATTAAACCTGTGAGACGGATTGTGGGAAAGTCTTTTTTTTTTTTTATTGCCGGATCTGGTTTATAAGCTTCTGTACTGGAAGAAAAATGCTCAAATGCATCTGAAATAACAAAGAATTAACACCAAAAAAAGGCAATAACGTCAAAACTGATGACATACAGACACGAAGCATGCTCCAGCAAACAAAGACCTAAATCAGGTCGCGGTTTGGCCCCGCCCACCTCCGCCTGGGCAGGTTTGGGATCTTTCCAACACTGAGAGAGTGTTAAAAGCATTACAGCGTAACATTCCACAACCGTGTATGAGGTAGACTGTATGGCCAACAACTTTTACAGTAACGGTACAGCATTACTGTAAAAGATGCGAGAGAAACAGTTGAGGCTCAAAACTGAACAATTGAAATTCAGAATGGACTTTTTAAGGTTGCTGAGAACAATAATGTTAAGTGTTACAGGTTTTTAAGGTTAGCTTAAGGTTAAATTAACTCCAGCCGGATTATAGTCGATGCAATAATTTAGAGTTGCTCATCTTTTTTAAAACTGACAAAACAGCGTCAAAAATAAACTACAATGTGCAAAATGTGCAGCTTTAACACATGAAGCATAGACTTCTATACAACCAGAGGAGTCGCCCCCTGGTGGTCAGGAGAGAGAATGCAGCTTTAACACATGAAGCATAGACTTCTATACAACCAGATGAGTCGCCCCCTGGTGGTCAGGAGAGAGAATGCAGCTTTAACACATGAAGCATAGACTTCTATACAACCAGAGGAGTCGCCCCCTGGGGTCAGGAGAGAGAATGCAGCTTTAACACATGAAGCATAGACTTCTATACAACCAGAGGATCGCCCCCTGGGGGTCAGGAGAGAGAATGCAGCTTTAACACATGAAGCATAGACTTCTATACAACCAGAGGAGTCGCCCCCTTGGGTCGGAGAGAGAATTCAGCTTTAAGACACGTCCGCTTTGGCTTCACCAGAAATTGCCGCATGTCTACACTCAGCTTTAAAGATACTGTGATTGTATAAACCAACAGTTTTCAAAACATGTGCTATAAATCAACAGGTTCTTTCCTCAGGAGTGTGATGTTAGTTTATGGAACATCTGTCCTTTGACTTCCTGTTACGATCCGATTCAGCGACGCTGCATCGCAAACAGAGTTTTGATTAACTGATGTTTCTTTTGGTCTGTTGCTCTGCTATTTGTTGACATTTCAGTATTTTATCACTTGTCCGCCATTTCTTTTCTAATATGTCTTTTTGTTTGCAAAAATAAACAGAAAGCCGACGGAGACAATCAGTTTACAAACACAAGAACACACAGAGATGAAAGCAGTGCTATATTTATGCATCGCAATACTTTTTCTCCATTGCATATGAACAAAAAGATGTCAACACAATTCTGGAGGAATAATATTTGAGTGTGGAAGACGCAGACGGATGAACTGAGCAGAATTCCTCTGTTTTAACTACACACACTTGTAGAGCCTCTCCAGAGATATCCTGACAACATGACATTAAGAACAAAATTCACAAATGTCAAACGATACGACTTCTTTTAAACCAAATGTCCAGAAGCACAGTTTACCAAAACATGTTTAAAGTGTCCTTTTGTGAATCCAGGCCTGAGGGGGTTAACGTATCCTGAGGGGCGACATGATCATCTGCTCCACTACTTCTTAACAAATCACAGCGTCATCCTCTGGGGGCTCGATTATAAATACGAAGAAGTATTTGTTCACATGCTCCTCCCATGAGAGGGATCCATCAACAAGTGAAAGAGGCACACAAATAAAAGTGACAAGACGAGTACACAACACCAGCAGCTCGTGATCGTCATGCTGAGGTCTGACTGGATGAAAAACACATTAAATGGTCACCGTTTTCACCGTTTTCACCGTTTTCACCGTTTTCACCGTTTTCACCGTTAACACTCGCTGCTTCAGTGAAGTGAAGCGCGTCTCCCGTGTTACCGGATTGTTGCGTGTGGAAACTCGAGGTTCACTTATTAGATTTTTTTTCTTGACTTCATCCCTTGAAGACGCTTTGAGAAGGACGTTTTTTAAAAAAAGAACAAAAAAGAAAAGAGAATTGCACTTTGACTTTCACATGAATGAGACATATTTTTCATTTCTTAATATTCATATTTTCGCTTATTAAGCGCCGCGTCTCCAGTGTGCCAAAATTGGACGACGTCTCCCAGTATTTGTGAACCTTCGGCGTGGAAGAGCAGCGTCCGGTGGGAGGAACTGAAGTCGACTCAAGAACACGAGCGGTCAAACCACAGATGACCCTTTGACCCTTTGCCCTATTTTGAGGCACGCGCGCTGTCGCTCAAGGACGAACCGAGTGGATGCCCGTCTTGGCTCACCCGACCAAGAACCGTTTGCCATAAATAATAATAAACAATAGATTTCTCGGTAATTTCAGCAACATCACGCCAGCAACACTTGTAGTGAAGTTGCTTTTAATGCAACACTTTACTGTAATTCCTTGTATTCATTACCAGGATGTAATAAATGGTTTATTACACCCTATAATCGTGAGCAGATATACGTTTTTTTTATGTCCACCAGCACCCATAGAGGCCGGTGTACGAACACAACAAATGGCAATATAGCAGTTGTAATAATGTCAAATATGTCCATAAGTTCTAATTAGTGACACTTTACAAAGTGTGTATTAAACCATGTATTACATGTGTAATAAAGCCATTATAATATGGAGGAGCTCAACTGTAAAACCACCTTGATCTCATTGCCAGGTTGCCAGGTTGTGGAGTATGTGCACCTCCAGGCCACTATTTGGTGTAAGGGTGGTTATGTAACAGCTGTTGAGGGACTAAAGTTCTCACCTCTCTAATGAGGAGAAATAGTAAAATCCTGCTTGTCCAACCGAACATGCATCAATTGTAAAAGTCAGGACAATAAAATATTAATTCTGCAAGCCCATCTTTCAGTTATTACACCGCATCTTTGACAGAAACAGCTCATGCATCAGATCACACGTCCTGTTACACGTAGTATCACCACTGAAGTCCGGCTGAAGGAGAGGAGAATGAACTCAAAGGCATCACAGAAATGTAAATAAAGGCGGAGGCCTCCTCCTCCTCCGGTGACAAACAAACAAACAAACAAACAAACCGACGGGCCTCTTCACGTGTGATTCTCCCACTCACGACTCCAGGTGATGATGCTGTGGCACGAGCCAGCCCCCCCCCCCCTCCCCCCTCTGCACTATATATACCTTGACGCCGGTGTGGCTGGTCTGCGTCTCGGCCTCGATGCGGACGTGCGCCCCGCCGCCGCCGCCGCCGCCGCCGCCGCTGTCTCCCTGCGATCGCCGCACGAGTTGTTGCGCGAGTGGCGGCTCTGGTAGGTGATGACGGAGGGGATGGTCTCGGCCGCGCGGTCTTGACGAAGAGCCCGTGCAGCGTGGCCGCGGTGCCCTGGGAGATGGTGGTGGTCTGGTGGGGGGAGTTGGATTCGTCCGAGTCCCGGCAGTAGATCACGCCGCTCTGAGAGACGTGGATGCTGGGAGCGCAGCCCATGCCTCAGCGACGCCGCCTCCGGAGTCAGATCCCCCCCCCCCCACCCCCCACCCCCCTCCTCCTCCGCCCGCCTCCTCCTCCTCGATAATAAAGCACCGACACTCGGGTACCACCGGCCCGCACGCAGGCTGCCGTTTCACTCCGGGCATTGGCTGCGGGCTCGAGTCGCTCTCTCCTCCGCACACCTCATCAAGGAAGAGGGGGGGTCGGAGGGGGGTGGGGGGCTACTGCAGGATCTCGGATGTAGATATCATATTCAGGACAAAAAGGTGCAGGCTATAGTCTAGAAGCGTGGCCTGGACTGCGCGCGCTACAGCGTGTCTATGAATTGAAGACTAAATAAATAAATCTAGACGGACTGAACCACCTGGCTCCTCTTCATCACCTCTTGCTTCATATCCGGCTTCGCGTCTCATCCCTCGGCGTGTGGAGACTCCAACTGGCTTCATGAAACCTCCTCTTGTGTCTCTTACTTTAGTTATTCTGCCTGCAGATCATTGGCCACGGTCCATCCCTCTCTCTCTCTCTCTCTCTCTCTCTCTCTCTCTCTCTCTCTCTCTCCCTCCAGAGGGGTCGTTTACATGCTGAATTATGATGCTAGTAATGGAGGTTTGCTGGAAAGCCACTTCCCCTCTTCTCGCTTATTTTAGATTCCTTGACAAAGATTCTGGGAGATTGTTTTTTTTTTTTTTTTGGGGGGGGGGGGGGGGGGGGGGGGGGGGTTCGACGAAATTGTGCAGCGGATAATTAAAAGCTTTTGACATCTGACCTTTGACCACAGGAAGGGTCGATTGTTTCTTGATTCATTCATCTTTGTCAGCAAAATAGAGCAGATGTCAAAGGTATCATAATGTCGGCAAAAAATAAAATAAAATTAGGGCAGAGAATTAGTCTTATATGGATTTCACCTGATAAATATAGTTATAATTAACATTTCCCCAATCCAAAGTTGACGTCTTTAAATTGCTTGTTTTGTCCGACCAACAGTCCAAAAAACCCAAAATGCATTCAGCAAAACATTATTTATGACAACTTGCTTGAAAAAGTGACTTCATCAATTAATTGCTAATCAGGTTGGTTCTTAATATATACAGTTTCAGGCCTATTACTTATTATAAATTGTGGAACTCGTGTTTTATTTGTTGACTAACAATGGTTTATTTGTTAAAGTTACGTGAGGAACTGTTTAACCGATCCAGTCTCAGTTTAGTCCTGGTCCTCTATAGACCTCCATCAGTAAACGAGACCATCAGAGATGGTCGTTTATGGAGAGTTATTCTCATTAATGGTCGTCGAGGCCACCGGTTCGGATTCTGGTAAAACCAGATGACATCATGCAGGTTCACTAGAAACTCCTTCAGCTCAGAGACCAGGCCACCGTGGACAGACCCAGATCCGGCAGAGACCAGGCCACCGTGGACAGACCCAGATCCGGCAGAGACCAGGCCACCGTGGACAGACCCGCAGTCGGAGTTGGAGGGAAGGGGGGGCACGGGAGAACCAGGACTGAGAGGGCAGACTGTCAGACCTGCTGCAGTAAAATCAGAGGTTTTCTAAAGGGACCCTGGTGCTCAGAGACACTATCACTTTAGTCCACAGGGGGCGCCAGAACCAACACAACATGAAAGTTCCTTGTTGTTTTATTTGTTCAATGATGAGCACTCACTGAGCTAAATGGACATAGTTAAAGATAATTAAATTGAATTAAACGACAGTGACACTTCCCAGTAAATACAATACACAAGAAAGTGATTATTGAAAATAAAAAAAGAGAAAACCAGCTGTGTGAGAATTCTCTGATCTCCTTTTCCATATTAGATTTAATAATGGGATTTATTTTACATTTGATCCAACGAAACAAGCAATTTGAAGACGAGCTTTGGCCTCTTAATATCAATGTTCGTTCCTACCACTGCAAACAATGCATCACATGATGACACGAATATGAACTCAGAGATAATTATCACTCGACTGCAGAGCTTTACTGGGTGTTTTAGCACCTTTCAGCTCATTGTTTTGGTTCTTACAGGCCACCGCTCTCACATGAACCCTCAGTTCACCTCCTGCTCAGCAGGAAGCTGCAGACCGACTCATTCACAGACTCGCTGGTGAACATCGGGGATCATTTAACAGCTGAAGAGTCAGATATTTGGTGGAGGAGACCAAAAACAGAGCGAAAAGAGAGAGGTGCTATTGGACTTTCATTCATCAGGTGACACAAACACGACTACCAGTGTTTCTGAATGCGTCAACAAGAAAACAATCGCCGCAACGTAAAAGTTGTTTTTAGCTTCTTTTTGCTGTGGCAAAATATGTAAATGCAGGTTTAATTAAGTTGTCTAATTCCTGATTAAATATGCATGAATGTTAGTATATTGTGTCGGTTTCCATTAGTGGAATGCTATCATCAGACGGCGATTGAGGTACTTGAACGTTACTTAAGTATTTCCATTTTACGCTACTTTCTATTTCACTGCATTTTAGAGGGAATATATTGTACTTTTTAGACTCAGGTTATTAATACAAAATATCAACAAACAAATGATGATGTATTAGTATAGGTTAAAGTACCCAGTAGTATATGAAGTGATTAAAATTAGCTTCAGATTTACTGGGAGCAACATTAAAGCTGATGATAATAATCCAATAATATAAATATTTGTTGTGAAATGTGCCATAATGCATAATGAGTACTTTTGAATGCAGGCCTACAACAGGGTATATTTGAATATACTACATATCGTTTTACATTAGTAAAACACCTGAATACTTATTCCACTTTCTAATAAGCCATCACATCGGCGGTTGTAAATATAAATCCATTTATGTTAGACGTTACAGCCGGAAAAATAGTCCCAACACAATGACACAGCAGCTAAGAAACATACTTAAATACAATGCCGGGATACCTGTACTTCACTAGTATTTCCATTTCCTGCTACTTTATACTTCTACGCCACTACAAAGTAACAGCTATATCAACTAGTTACCTTAAAATTAAGGATTTTACACATACAGAACATAGGGTTTGCTTATAAAATGAGCCACCGTTACAGGTTGTTAAATAATAAAAATAGATCCACCTCTTCTAGCTTCAACACTAAAAGTATAATCCAACAATAAGGTATATAATAGTGCAACAATAACAGGGATAATTCAACATATTCGCGAGCACTGTGTACAATAGATCTCCTTTCGTGTACTTTTAAATGATCTCCATGTTGAGACTGCAGTCAGCCCCCTGGTGGTGGGCCTCACACATGACCACCACTCATCCAAAACCAGTATGTTGTACTGGTTTTGGATGCATATCCTCACACAAGTCACCAGCACAGCTTTACGTAGAGTTTGAGCTCCAACATACAGATTAACTATTCACACACACACAAACAAACTATATTAAATCAACCTTAATAATGGGAGATGTGCACATAACGCCACCTTAACAGCACACATACCTGCTTAAATAAACAACTCCAAATGTTTTTTCCCAAGAGTTATGTAGAGCGTTCAGAGTTTTTTGTAAAGCAAACACGTTTTCAGCATTTAGGGCTCCATTCTTTTTCTTCTCATGCACTATAAACTCCACTTTTCTCGAAAAAATATATAGATATATATATAGATATATGGTTAATTGATGAGCAACAAGTTACAGGGAAGCGTGTTTCAGTGGTCCGGACATACATTATTAAAGATAAAGTTGTTTTCTGTGTTTTCTGCAGTAGAGCTCCTACCTTCCGTGGTCCATTGGGGAATAAAGCACTTTCCTCTGATGACAGTCCACTCATGTCTTAAAGCCACAAAGTGTTGTCCTCCAGTAAGAACATAAAAAAATAAAAAAGTTAAAAACTAAACTAAACCATGAGGAACTTAAAACCCGTTTTTCTCTGGACTGGGTCAGGTGGCCGTGCTGGTGGAGCTGCGCAGACACACGCGCTGTCCCTCAGGTACCGAGCGGCGGACACTTTGGCTCCATGTCGGCCTCCCCAACTTCACGACCTCCTCCGGTTCGGGCTGCGCCGTGCGGGCTCGGTGTCCGTGCGGCCCTAGTGTCCACCTGTCCGGCGACAACACGAGGACAGCGGGGGGCGGAAGTAGTTTATTTATTTATTTATGTTAAAATACAAATAAAAAAAAGTACTACAAAGTAGGGCTTCTGTATCAGGAAACTGCACTCATATAACCGACCTAACCATTATCTAATTATTATTATTTAAATATTGACATTTTATAAAATCAGGGTTGGGAAGATTATTTAAAAAGCCTACTGTTACTTTAAAGTTGTTTTATTTCTTTAAGTAAAAGCATGAAAAATACTTAAATTCAAGAAGCCCTTGAGTCCAAGTGGGCCAACTTCATCAGCAAAACACTTAATGTATACTGTGTATGAGTTATTATTTATTATTTATAATGTATTGACATTTTCATCAGTGTTGGAGAGAGTACTACAACAGCATACTGATACTTTAAAAAGCTCATATTTATATGCACACAGTACAATTAGGACACTTTGGCACAACAACCCATAGATGTACTCCAAGTGCTCTTTAAAAAGGGAAACAGTGTAGCCAATATGATGATGATGATGTTTTACGATTAATAAAGTAAAGAGCACATTTAGGCTACAAAAAAAAAAATCACAGCAGAGTCCTTATGTACAAACCCACTAAATATTAATTAGTTACACATGGCACTTTGCACACTATTCATTATTAATTAAAGGCGTGTAACCACGTCAATTAAGCAGCCTGCCGCTGCATATAAAACAGGTGGAGCAGGATCACTGATAATGCATCCCTTTTTCTTTTTAACTGTGACTTAATTCTTCACCATATTGCATTAAGGTTAAAAAAATACACATGTAGACTACAAGTAAAAGTACTGATGATCAAAATAACCACTTTGTTACATTAATGAGATTTAATTTGTTACTTCAACCCCTGATTTTAACATTGTAGCAGGTCAAGATGGAGATACTATTACATAGTTTATGGGTAGATACATGTTATCATATTTTACAAGATCATCATACATTGATGCAAATCCTTAATTTGCAAAGTAGTTTAGTGGTGGAAAGTTACCACATAAGTAGCCAACATGAACTGTAACTTAATGATACGTTATATGAGTATTTCAATGTATACTACATATTAGCTCCAATACATCTCGGAGGAAATATTTATATTGTATTTATTCAGTAGCTATCGGTTCTTTGCAGAATTGGTCAACATTTTGGATCCAGGACTTGTGGTGGAGTATTTTTACTTTGAGGAATCGATACGCTCATTTAAATTTAAAATAAGTTTGAAGCCTTTAAGTTGTTTTATCGGACACCATAACTGTCCAGGGTGCAGACGAGTAAATGAAATAATAATACATGAAACATTACATAATATATATATATATATATATATATATATTATATATATATTCCTGATCCGTCTCTATCAGCAGAGAACGTTGTGACCTGATGGGGCACCGAGTGCATTTAGTCTCAGGGTTATGAAGCCTGTTGGAGGAACGTGCACATTATTCATGTTGGTGGGAATGACAATGAGGGTTGCATATGAATATATATATATATATATATATATATATATATATATATATATACTCTTAAGCAGCGGATCTCTAAACTTTCTCAACGTTGTCATTATGCATTTTAAAGTGTTATTTTATGATACAATATTATAATATTCTGTTTTTGTCGCCAACAAATGCATGAACAGTCATTTTTATGTTGTAGATTGTCAACGTGGAGACAATTTAAGACACTTTTGTATGGTCACAAGCATATCACATGTTTTTGGACTGTGGGAGGAACCCGGAAGGAACCCACGCAGACATGGGAACCGGGGTCAAACCCGGGGCCCTCTTGCTGTGAGGTGACAGCGCTAGCCACTATATGTTTATCTATAAAAGGCATTTTTAAGAAACGTGCAAGGCCCCTCAACAAAACTACTTGCGCCCCTTGTTATTTATTTATTGATTTATAATTAAAGACAAGGCATTATGATTGTGTCAATGTTTCTGTGTTTGTATTTAATTTGTCCAATTCTGAAGGTTTATGTCTTTGTGTGGATCAACAAAACATGTAAATGCACAAGAGATGTATTTATTTATTTATGTTGCAGACTCCTCAGTTGACCAGCAGAGGGCGTGAGAAGTATGGCAGATAAGATTTGATCATCTCCATTCACAATTCTTTATTATTATTATTATTATTAGCTTCTTCTACTGTGATCGGAAACGGTTGAAGAAGAGGAAGAGGACACAAATAAAGATGAAAAAAAGTGAAGAGAAACGTGACATTTAAAATAAAGAAATATATTAAAAAATTTAAAAAAGAAAACATTATTTTCTAAGTTGTAGCCAATATAATATCCTAAACAACAGATACATTGAATGCTGAGTATTATTTTGTGTGTGTGTGCTCGGACCAGATGTATGAATGTGTAAATTAGGCTTTTCTTGGAACACACATTAAAGCTAAAGATGAATGAGCTCTCATCCTGTTTACCAGGAAGCCGGATTTCAGTCTCTTCTGCTCAACTTGCAAGAATGTGTGTAGCTTATTATGACATAAGCAGGCCTTTGTTTCCCCAAATCTGAATTACGCATGGCTCAGCTGAATCCTTCTTACACACACACACACACACACACACACACACACACACACACACACCACACACACACAAACACACACACACTACAGACTGCTTATGGTACACTTTGATGCACAGAGGAGGCTTTCACACTTGATGTGTTTGTCCGTATATTCATCTGTACACACACACACACACACACACACACACACACACACACACACACACACACACAGATGAGGTTGCCAGGTTGTCACCTTTCTCCCACATGTGCATTAATTTAAGTTTTCATGTGCCGCTGAAGGATTTGTGAATGATTTGTGAATTAGATGTCTGAATATAACTTAATGTAACCTTCATTGTATAACATAGAATGTATTGTATAATATTGAATTTATTGTTTATAATCAAACTAATTTAGTAACTCTGTCAATGACAAGTTAAAGATCATTTTTGGAGTTTATGTACTGTTTTGTTTGGTTTAAATTAAAATATTATTTTATTGTGGTGTGTGTGTCTTCATAATGTGTGTGCGTGTGTGTCATTCACTACTATGTGTGTATCTTTTGATTGTGACCTGCCAAGATACTGCATTAGCTTGAAGCTAACGTCTGGTACGATATATCAAATCACATAGTAACTAGTCCTTTACAAACTAAATGAATTAACTATAGTTATATATAATGGTGAATTTGGTGAATGTGAGTGAAATTCCTCAGTTTGATCGCAGCTTTACTTTGCAGGCTTTTTCTTCAAATCACCTGCATCCACTTGATCTCTTCTTATTTTGTTATAAAAGACGTGATGCATGAAATAATAAAACCGTAAGTTTTACGTGGTTTTCTTTTTCCTGAACAAAGATCCAATAACCTATTTTTTTATTTTTTTTATCCGCCGGACCGAGATAGTTCTCACGCGTCAGCGTCTCGCGATACACGGCGATCAATAAGGCGCGAGGGAGCGCGGGCGATATCGCGTGATAAGAAATGCAATTTTCTCACTCTACCGAAAAGAAATATGAAAACAGCTTGAATGTTTCTTTCTTCTTTATTTTATATATATATTTTTTTTACGAGAGTTTTTCATTAATGTGTGTGAGGGCTGTTTATCAGCGTCAGGGAGCAGATACAAGGCCCGCCGAGCGCGTCGGGCTCGTGGCGCTTGCTATCGGTCGTCTGCGTTTTATCTGTTTTTCGATTTTTTAATAAACTTTTTTGACAGTAAAGCATCGGTGTCTAAAAAAAAAAAAGTTACAAATGAATGCATTTAGATTTTTTCGTTTGTGCGTCGAATATCGGTTGAAATGTCAGCAGCACCAAGCTTTCTGTTTGACCTTTCATGGAGAGGTCAGCGTGACCATAACAAGCTGCCAGACTCAACAACTATTTAATGGATTACCATTACATTTGGTTCAGACGTTCATGATCCCCAGAGGATGAATCCTAAGGACTTTGATGATCCCCTGACTTTTTTCTCTACGGCGCCACCAACAGGTGAAAGTTTTGACTTCGCCAGTGAAATGTACCCGTTGACTTTTCTTCTTGCGCCATGTCAAAACATAGACTTTAGTCAGCGAGACTGCACCCATTGGTTTGTGGACTTCAGTGTGGAAGACATTTTGTCCGTAGCCATCTTGGTTTTTCGGTCGTTACCGTCTTATTTTATTGCAACCAGAAGCGACACGAGGGGGCGGAGCTAAGTACAACCAAACGCTGAATAAGACGTTATTGGGCAACCAGAACGGAAAACACACGTGAAAACAAGAGTTAGACGTTATGAGACTAAAACACCGACAACTCCGACAACGTCGTGGTGGCGACCTGTCAATCACTGTAGCCCCGCCCTAATGCATACCCTGCTTTATGCTCTATATGACTCAAAATGGACTATAATTGGATGGACTATAATGGACTATAATAAAGCAGAGGTTTAAATGTAGACAGAGCCAACTAAAAATGTGTTTTTAATTCGACATTCGATACTTTTGAGGGACGCAATGAAGTTTACACGTCCATGTTATTCCCCTCTGACTCGCCCACCGAGAGCGTCGATGCCGCCGAGGCCCAATTCTTCTGCATTTGAATCGGCTTGACCTTTTCAGCAGCCCGAGGCACCTGCAGACCTGCGGGGACTGCGTGCGCTCAGAGACGGGTGGAGGACGAGTTCTCTGCGTCCTTGACTCAAATCTGTGAATGCCACTTTAAACTTTTCAGCAGCCGAAAACTTCATCGCAAGTGCATCTCATTGCAGCGTGAAGTTGTTTTCCAGCCCGTGAACGAGCAAATGAGGCCGTGCAGCTGCTGCAGATGTGAAGAACCACAACCGAAATAAATGTATTGTCTATCCAGCTGGACGTGTCCAACAAACACCTGCAGGGAGGAGGGGTGCTGGACGTGTCCTACAAAGACCTGCAGGGAGGAGGGGTGCTGGACGTGTCCTACAAACACCTGCAGGGGGGAGGGGTGCTGGACATGTCCTACAAACACCTGCAGGGGGGAGGGGTGCTGGACATGTCCTACAAACACCTGCAGGGAGGAGGGGTGCTGGACATGTCCTACAAACACCTGCAGGGAGGAGGGGTGCTAGACGTGTCCAACAAACACCTGCAGGGAGGAGGGGTACTGGACGTGTCCTACAAACACCTGCAGGGGGGAGGGGTGCTGGACATGTCCTACAAACACCTGCAGGGAGGGGTGCTGGACGTGTCCTACAAACACCTGCAGGGGAGGGGTGCTGGACATGTCCTACAAACACCTGCAGGGAGGAGGGGTGCTGGACGTGTCCTACAAA
Organism: Cyclopterus lumpus; assembly: GCF_009769545.1. Taxonomy (NCBI): domain Eukaryota; kingdom Metazoa; phylum Chordata; class Actinopteri; order Perciformes; family Cyclopteridae; genus Cyclopterus; species Cyclopterus lumpus. The sequence goes on along the minus strand of NC_046977.1, from coordinate 4,467,161 downwards.
CACCTGCAGGGGGAGGGGTGCTGGACATGTCCTACAAACACCTGCAGGGAGGAGGGGTGCTGGACGTGTCCAACAAACACCTGGGACAGGGAGGAGGGGTGCTGGACGTGTCCTACAAACACCTGGGACAGGGGGGAGGGGTGCTGGACGTGTCCAACAAACACCTGCAGGGAGGAGGGGTGCTGGACGTGTCCTACAAACACCTGGGACAGGGAGGAGGGGTGAATATTAAAAGTAATATAATGTTTTACAAAGCAAAAAAAAAACTCACTTTACAGTTAATGTTCTACTGAGACCAAATGTATCTGGAGAAAATTAATTCAACTGATAAAGCGCCACAAAGTCATTGATCACGAAGCTCTTTCTATTTCAGCAATAACATGTATCATTATTATATCCCATAATAATAGGATACTTTGTTTTTACTACTGGTCAAAATGTAGTTGTCAATATCTGTAATGTTAATAATAAATAAAAACAAGCCGTCTCGCCTCCTCTCTCCCCCCGCTCGTGCCCTCCTCGTCACGAGCTCGCGCCTATAAGAAGCGCGCGGTCGCGCAGCAGCTCTCACTTCCTCCGCTCAGGTGCGCCTCATGCAGACCGAGATGCGCGTGATGGCGCGCACGTTCCGAGAGCAGCTGTGCCTCCTGGTGCTGTGTCTGTCCGTCCTCAAGGGAGACTCCAGGCGCATCGAGGTGAGTTGAGCTGCACACACACACACACACACAAACACACACACCACACACACACACGCACACACGCGCGCGCGCCGTGGCCGTGTGTCGCTTCTCGTAAAGGCATGCGCGTGCGTGCGAGGTCAACTTTGGCACTCATCTCTTCCATCTCCTCATGCAGAACAACGAGATCTCCAAAGATGAATTGTTTTCATTTTTCAACTCGGAACTTAGGAGGGAGACACCTGAGGAATTAATGTACCGCAGACCTTTACGTGAGTATTGTGTGTGCGTGTGTGTGTGTGTGTGTGTGTGTGTGTGTGTGTGCGTGTGTGTGAGAGAGAGAGAGCGGCAGGAGACATTTATTTACTTTTAAAGACATTTAAATAAAAAATAAGAATAAGTAATGCAACATTTCAAACAGGAATATATATATTTTTTAATTAAAAGAAATTCTCTCTAGTTCATTTTTTCATTTATATTTAGTTTTATTGGCATATTATATACAATTTAAAGACAATATTTTGAGTAGCACAGAAGCAAAAGAAAAAAGGTACAATACAAATACACGGTATATATATAAATCCATCTCCGACGTGCTGTTTAGAGTGTGTGTGACACGCGCATAACCCCCCCCCCCCCCCCCCCCCCCCCCCCCCAGGTTGCCTGGACATGGTCGCCGTGGAGGGTCAGTTCACCTTCACGGCGGAGCGTCCTCAGCTCAGCTGCGCCGCTTTCTTCATGGCGGAGCCCAACGAGGTGATCAGCGTGGAGTACGAGCACGTGGACGTGGACTGCAGCGGAGGAGACTTCATCACGGTAACACATACACACACGCGCACACGCACACGCACACACACACGCACACACACACACGCACACACTGTGTGTGACACTTCTGGAAGGTTATGTTTAATTCAATGCAAATCGTCCATTTGTGGTGATTTGCATACATCTCCACAATATAAATCACATATAGGGTCCAAGGTTGTTGTTTTATTTTACAGAGGGAATGCATGGATATCTCTTTATCACTCACATAAATCAGAACAGGTGGTCAAAGTTTCTGCCATGTTTTTAGTGATAATAAGTTGTATAAATCAGGATTTGAATGACATGTGAACAAACACGCATTTGTAAAAACCTTCAGAATATAGAAAAGAATAGTGTAGTGGAGATTTATGGATCGGAGTATGAGAAAAAACTAATTTGGAGAAAACGGCCTTTAAAGCGAAATAAAAAGTGAAATAGGGTAACAAGTAATAACTAATATTCACCATGAAACTTCAGTTGATTACTTACAATGAGGCGCGTCTTTTGTTCTATTACAAGTTGTCTGAAATGTATATGTTTGAATATGCAAATGAGGCATCATCTTTGCTGAATTTGGAGTTAATCTACAGACGCAAACAGACAAAGTGGTAAAATGAAAACCTAAATGGGTATTTTTCACGTCTTCTTTCGACTTGTTTGAAAAAAAAAGACGCGCCATGTAAGCAAAATCTAAAAAAACTAAGTTTCTCATCTCCAATGTAACATCTTTGACTCCTAAGATCTATAATTATGTACATTCAGTAATCACATGGTGACGGAATGCGTCCTTGTTTTTGTTTACTATATTACAGCCTGTGATTGTTTTCATGCTTTTCAAAATGGGGTCATTTAACTCGCTTGAGCTTCCCGATTACGCAGAAAGCTCCTTTAACATAATGCATCATCACATGCTTATATAAAAGCACCGCCTCCGTAGTGCTCCAAACTAAGTTCAATGTTTCCAGAGTCAAGTTCAACCAAAGGGAATTCGTTCAATCTTTGATTTAAAATTAAGTAAAAAAAACACACCTGCAGAAAATCCTCCGCGATCGTAACTGTTAACGTGTCCCCCTTCGACAAGGTGTTCGACGGCTGGGTGATGAAGGGAGAGAAGTTCCCCAGCTCCCAGGACCACCCGCTGCCTCTGCACGAGCGCTACGTGGACTACTGCGACGCGGGCTCGCTGAGGGGCAGCGTGCGCTCCTCTCAGAACGTGGCCATGGTCTTCTTCCGCATCCACAACGCCGGCAGCAGCTTCGCCCTGACGGTCAGGAAGCACGTCAACCCTTTCCGTGAGTGAGACACGTTTCAGAAATGGTAGATAATGTTCCCGTGGTCGCCTGGAACCGAGCGTGGGGGGCCTGCAGGAGCACGTGGAAGACGCTGTGCTGGCAGGAAGCTAAATATAAGGGCCAAATTCAACCCTTAAATGTGCAGATTTCTCTATTAAACCAAAATCATTTAGTTTGCTTTCATGACACCAGACATATATGTTTCAGATCGACAGCTCAAGTAATTAGGAATAAAATGAGCACCTTGTGTGCTCCTCTGGGTGAAGTCCTTCACCTTGAGAACCCATCCGGGGAACCCTGGTGACCTAACCTCCTTCTCCCATTTCCTGTCTCCTCTGCAGCCTGCAATGTGATCTCCCAGTCACCAGAGGGCAGTTACACGATGGTGATCCCGCAGCAGCACAGGAACTGCAGCTTCTCCATCATTTACCCGGTGGAGATCGACGTCTCCGAGTTCAGCCTGGGTCACTACAACAAATTCCCCAAGGTGAGAGCGGAAAATACATGAACTGTTTCCTCGGGGCTCTTTCTTCTCAAAGTTCGGCCACTACGACAGCGATACTCCCAGCGTAGGTTTAGGTTAATTTCTATGTTTACTCACGTAAAACAAAAATACTTGGTGAGGTTTATGCGACACAAGTACTCAGGGAGGCTTCCAAAAAGATCGTGGTTTGGGTTAGAATTAGTATTTTTATCCAGATATTTGATATCGTCGATATTACACGATTACCCCTTTTAAAACAGTAACGTTATGTATTACGTTATACTTTAATACCTCTTGATTCGCCCGCTTGCTGATATTATGTCTTTTTTTAAATTGCACATTGCTTTGAAGCTATTGACGCTTATTAATGAATACACAAGCAAACAGAGCAAGTCCTCATACCTGAATGCCAAAAACAGCTGCAGAATCGATATCTTTTATTGTAACAATGGCGATCGCCATCAAAGTGGTGGCTGCATCGACTCTGCGGTTCCCCCCTTATTTTTAGCGTCTTTCAGCTTGTTTCGGCCGGCATCGAACAGCCGACAGACACACAGGTGTAAGACCCGCCAACAGTCGTGTTTTTGAGATATTATGAAGTATTCACACACGTGTCCTCCACCAACTAACTTTCCATCGCATTATTTTTGTGCTGAGCGACACACAAACCATCAACTCGTGTCCCGGTACACGAAACCATTTGGATTTGCATTTCCTGTGATTTCCTGTGACTATTTCCCCAAAACCTGCCGTGATACCGGGGCCGGTTATCAATCCATAAATAATGAGCGTCGATTTTTCCACAGAGGTCCATGCCCGGCTGCGCAGAATCCGGTGATTTTGTGCAGCTGCTGGGAGGAAGCGGCATCGACACGTCGAAGCTGCTGCCGATCACGGACCTCTGCATCTCCTTCACCGGACCCAGTGAGTAACCCTGTTCCACGGGACCGACCCGGTTGAAATGAGGCTCAGTAATAAATCCTCCTCCTCCTCCTCCTCCTCCTCCTCCTCCTCCGCAGCCCACATGAAGATCGGCTGCGATAACACGGTGGTGAGGATGGTGTCCAGCGGGAAGTTCGTTAGCCGGGTGTCTTTCAGCTACAAGCTGCTGGACAGCCAGGAGCTGCAGACCATCAAGCTCAACAACGTGGAGGATTTCTGTTTCAATAACTGATGAAAACTTGAGTATTACATTAAAAAAAAAAGAAAAACCCACCCGGTCGGCCCCACTGATTGGACGAAATGTCCTAAATTGAAATATGCGGGCATTAGAAACAAGATATGTACAGACGCAGTGATATAATATTACATATTTTCCATTTTTCTCATTCTGGTGTGTTGAATAAAAGCTTAATGAGGTGTCATTTTGTGTTTGGTGGAACTGCTTTTGTTTTTGCTTTGTGTAAAGTGTGTGTACTTATCAAGACTTATGACTTATTATATTACATACGAGTTCACGACCAGGATCCGTCTGTTTATTGACACATGATGAGTCCCATCCCGCCACAGACGAGTCACGTATAGAGGGGCAACAGGTCAATAATATTAAATATACAAGTGTTCGTTGCCAATTATGCAGTTAAATTTGTATTAAAAAAAACACTTTTTGTAATAAAATTATACCGCATGACAAAGCACTCGACTGGGTTTCCATGTGTTTTGATTCTCACGGCACCGCTGCAGTACAGGGGACACGTTTATTATGTCAGATAAACACACATTTCCTTTACATTTATATTTAGATAAATATATATTCACTTCTGGCTCATTGTGCTCAAAGGAAAGTCCTGTCTGTTATGTGCACTGCTACATTAAATTACATTAAATTCAATATTTTCAGTGGGAAATGTGGGAAATGTGTGTGTATATATATATATATATATATATATATATATATAAATATGTATATACCAGACATAAATATCCTCACAACTATTGGATTGCCATGAACATTTTGTATGGATGTTCATAGTTCATTTTAACAAATCATATGCTTATTTTACATTAAATATGGAAACTAAATAAACTACAAAGACAATTGAATTAAAAAAAACGTATTATTGTCTTATTTTTGTCACATATGCAATGATGATGTCCTGGGTTGTGTGTGTGTGTGTGTGTGTAAGATGCAAACAGTCAACAGCTGACTTTAACCTATAACATACAAATAAACGTCCATCCACAGTTGAGATATTTCATTGTATTTCAGCAACAACGACCAAGAGATCTTTCAGGTTGTGAAGAACGAGCTTCTTCATCATCATCATCATCATCATCACGTGATGATGATGATGATGTGATGTCACGATGTTCGATGACGCTCTCGCCGTCGCTGCAGAGGCTCTGGCGAGGCCGTCTCTATGTAAATGACCAGCGGGGCGAGCGGTGATTAAAGGCCTGCAGGTGTTTTATCATTGACAGACACCTGTGTGTGTGTGTGTGTGTGTGTGTGTGTGTGTGTGTGTGTGTGTGTGTGTGTGTGGCGATTCTGTGGAGATAAGCACCTCTTGTGGTCTTTCACTAATGTCTACTTGAATATTAGAGGAAATGACTTGTCTTCATGCGGGTACACTCGATATGTGGCTGTGCCCTAAAACACACCTCACGTGACACAACCCTTCTTTATACATAGAAAAGTTATTCTCAAGAGGTCGGTTTGTTTTTTGTTTTTTTTAGGCTTTGAAAGGAAATCATTTGAATTTTTTTTTTTGTATTTACTTGCTCACATTACATTTTTAGTCGTGCCTTTTAGTGAAATGTCATGAATGGATGGCTTAAGTTGTTGTGCAGACGGTCTCCAGATGTATTTACATGACACATAACACCTACATTTACATTTACTAACTAATTTATGAACAAAATTAATCTTCTGATTTCTCAGCGGCGGCACACAGGCATCACATCTGGTATCACAGGAGACATTAGAAGTAATGTTTTTTGTTCCAGTGTAGGAGACAGATCAGTCTGTATCCGTTAGCCAACAGGAGCGTCGTCTTCATCCCCCGGAGGGACGCGACCACAACGTCTCCAGGATGAAGCAAGCAGCCGTGGAAAATGTGTCTCCTCACGTTCATAACAGGATCATCTTCCACCTGCAGCGCCAATCAGCAGCACTGCAGGTGTTCACACACGTAGGGAGAATTCTTCTTGTTCTATTGTTGTTGTTGTTGTTGTTGTTATTGTTATTCTTGTTGTTCTTGTTCTTGTTGTTCTTCTTGTTCTTCTTCTTGTTGTTCTTGATGTTCTTCTTGTTCTTGTTCTTCTTGTTCTTCTTCTTGTTATTGTTGTTGTTTTTCTTGTTGTTGTTCATCTTGTTGTTGTTGTTGTTTTTCTTGTTGTTGTTGTTATTATTCTTGTTGTTCTTTTGTTTTTCTTCTTGTTGTTCTTGTTCCTGTTCTTCCTGTTGTTTTGTTCTTCTTTTTCTTCTTCTTGTTGTTGTTGTTCTTCCTGTTCTTTTTCTTGTTGTTGTTGTTCTTCTTGTTGTTGTTGTTGTTTTTCTTCTTGTTCTTTTTCCTGTTCTTCCTGTTGTTGTTGTTCTTCTTGTTCTTCCTGTTCTTGTTATTCTTGTTCTTTTTCTTGTTGTTGTTGTTCTTTTTCTTTTTCTTGTTGTTGTTGTTCTTGTTGTTGTTTTTCTTCTTCTTCTTGTTGTTGTTCTTCTTGTTCTTTTTCATCTTCTTGCCACCTGACACCGTGAGGAAGACCTGAAGCCTGAAACTCTTCCATGTTATCATAGACAGAAGTATTGAAGTAAACACCATAAAGGAATATCTTATCTTATCTTGAATGTGAATTTTGGAGGTTTTCTGAAACAATGACATGTTATGGAAGCAACATATCCCCAAATCTGTGAAAAACTGTTTCGATCTCATTTAAAGCTAAAAATCTTTCTTTTTTTATGTGGCGCAAATCTGCTCTCGTCATCCGTGTTTATTCCAGATTAAAATCGATCTATAATTACAATCGAGCGCTGCGAGCTCTCCTCCGTATTTTCACCCTTTTTTTTGTCTTCTGTGTGCCTCTGATTGGACTTCCTTCGCATGGTGTTCATGTTTATTTATACGCTACATGGTTAATCTCGTCCGTCTTTATAATTTAATTAATTAGTTATTGTTGTTGTTCGACAACTTCAATGTCTCTCGTTAACGCCCGTATAGCTGTGTAACCCTTGTTCTGCAAAACGCCTAAATCCACAAGGACCATATCACATTCAATTCTCTCTCACACACACACACACACACACACACACACACACACACACACACACACACACAGGTCAGTCCCAATGGGGAGTTGGTGACGCACAGAGTGACGAAACTGTCAAAGGGACAGCATGTGGGAAACGAGGGCTCGAGGCGAATGTGTAAAGACGTCCAGGACAATGAAATGAGGAGAAACTGTTCACACACACACACACACACACACACATATATACCTGCTACATTTGATTAATATAGGAACGATTTCCGTCCTTCTTTTTCCTCCTCCATCACTCCTTTACTTATTGGACACGTCTGTCTAATTGATTTGTTTTTTAGGCCACAATAATCTTGAATCTTTTCCTCACACGCCTTTCTTTCCATCGTCCCTCTCGATATCCCATCCTCCTTTTCTCTGACTTGTCATCTTTTCTTTATTCCAATTAGTTTTCTCCCTTCCCCCCCCCTGACTTTACATTTTACAGAGCAGTTATTGCATTTCATTTTCCGATAGAGCCACGAAGAAGCCGTCTGTCATTGACAGCGTCTCTCACGTCAAGCTGGTAAACATGGTCGCATGCCCTAATCGAGCGTCTCTTAATTGGCAGTGATTCCGGCTCCCCCCCCCCCCCCCCCCCCCCCCCCCCGCACGATTCGAGACGTCACGTGCTCGTAATGCTTTACGATCGGTGGGAAAAGACTCCTCAACGTGACGTGTGGTCACAGGAAATGAGGAGACACTCACAAAAAATAATCAAATCGCACCGATTGATTGCAACCTTTTCAGGAGGCGAACAAAAGACGTAATCGCAGCATGGAGGTTAGGGTGATTATCACGCTCCATTACAGCCAATCACAGACGCCATTGCAAAAAAAGGGCCGCGCTGTATTTTAGTTTCACTGGAAATGTCATCGCAAATCAAACCGTCTGCTCTGGTATTTTTTTTCGGAGGAAGGGTACGTGGAGAGAAAAAAAACCCTCAGAGGAAAAGCCCCCGCCTGAGTCGACACGTGCGTCCTCCCCAAGGTGACGATGTCATCGCTTCTGCTCGAAAAGGCGAAGACGCGGCCGCGTGATTGGCTGCTGGGGCCCGGGGTTGGTCCGTCGCACTGGGTCGTTCAACAAGAGCAAGGTGACGATGTCCGGTGAATGGAGGCTGAATTACAGAACACTCGTAAATACTTTATTTGACTATATACTATATTTATCTTCTATTTATTTAATTCTGCTTTGTGCCTCTCCACCACATTTCTTTTTCCTCTGCAACATTAATTGGACGGCTATCGTTCCTAGATTAAGATTTTACATGAGAAGTACAGTGAGTGTAAAAATGAGCTTCTAGCCGACGCCATGTTGAGAGCCGTAAAGAGGCAATCGATTTGCTCTGAATTTCAAATGTAGCACCTTTAAGTTATAAGGATTTTTAATACGTCTTCCATGCACCACATGCGATTAAAACATACTGTGTTGAAACCACCAATAAATAATCAAGAAAAAGTTCCAGTTTCCAGATTTATTCACTCCAGCTCCATTTATGATACATTTTGCCATAGAAGTTACCAAATTAAAAGACTCATAGTCAACCATGTCGTTCAAAACCATATCGGCGGGTCAGAATTAGACATTAGATTAGATTAGACACAATAATTAGACATTAGATTAGATTATACACAATAATTAGACATTAGATTAGATTAGACACAATAATTAGACATTAGATTAGACAAAAGACATCTAAAAACAAGAAGAAACATGTTCACACAATGCATATCTCAGAGCATTAAATGTTACAGACGTTGTACAGAAGGTCTCTTATCGCCGTGATCTTTTTTTTTTTCCGTGACTCTTTGCTCCAACGTGATGGAAAAATAAAAAATTGACGCTCGTCTGGGGAACACCGACTGACGAGCGAGGCGGACGAGGGACACACACATGTTTCCTAAATGCACCGTCCGGCTGAGACGACGTCTCCAAAGACTTCTGGAGAATACACCAACGGCGTGTTTTTAAAGGTTAAAGCCACTCAATGAATCACCAGTAAAGACCTGATCCCGTATGACCTACTGCATAGACACAACTAGTACAACGAGTATTTACTGCAATGCACCTAACAACAATAAAAAAAGACGACAACACCGTGGGCATGTTTTGTTGTGTTATAAACTTTATATAGACTTGTGGCATTTCTTTTCTTTTTTTTTTTAAACGATTGGTCCACGGCCCGGTTTCCCATCTACTTGGTTTTCTTCTTCTGCTCTTGGAAGAAGTCGTTGCAGGCGACGGTCAGGGCGGCCACCAACACAACAAACTCATTGAAATCCACCTCGTTGTCTTTGTTCGAGTCCAGGTCGTTCATGATCTTCTCCACCAGCATCGGATCCTTCTGAGACTGAAAAAAAACAAAACGGGGGCGGGGGAAATAAAAGAAAATCGATTCATGATTCTCTTGCACATCTTGGACTTGTTGGCCAACGGCGTTGACACCGTCGGAGCTCTTAAGAAGAGGTCACGATGGAGGGTTACACCGACGTACTGAAGGCTCTCCACCCGACACTGATGTCCCGTGTCGGGGGTGGAGAGCCGAGCGATGTCGCTGCTAAATGAGCCGTGAGCTGCAAGATGGTGACACGCGCGGCTTTTATTGCTTTTTTTTTTGGTGCTCATTTTCCTCCAGGATCGGAGAAAAAAAGGCCAGACACGGCTTTCCTTTTACACACTTCCATGCTTACACCTTTCCAGCGTATAAAGTATATATGTTCCAAATAACATATCACATATGAGCAAAAATGAAGAGCTAAATAAACTGAAATATATGAGCAGAAATTAATTTGTTTAAAGAACAACATTGCCATGCATCACTGGCTTACAGTTTCTTTATATATATATTTATATGGTGTACTTAGCTTGAAAAGTAGGAGAATCAGTTCAGTGTTCATGTGAAATTATGTTTAAAAATAAAGTTTCTCAAATAGTTCAAGAGAAACTATTAAAAAAATGAAATAAAAGTGATTAAATAAAGAAAATAAACTCAAAAGCAATATATATATATATATATATATATATATAAATATACACACAGTAATCTATCAAGCCTTGCAAGTGTCAGTGGAGGAAACTGAGGGCGAATGCGTCGCTGGGCTGCCTCTATTCTCAGAGGTGACTGCCGCTTGAGGGGATGTGATGACATCATTGGAGCGTCTATATTTGGAGGCGATATGGGCCACTGATGATGATGATGAGGATATGAGGAGGAGGACGAGGATGCGTGAACACCTGAGGCTTCCCATTCTCAAGAGGGAGGACAAGAAGAAAGATATCTCTCTCTCTCTCTCTCTCTCTCTCTCTCTCTCTCTCTCTCTCTCTCTCTCTCTCTCTATATATATATATATATATATATATATATATATATATATATATATATATATACGTAAAGGCATCAGAGGTTTGACTCTGAGGCCTAACGGTCTCAATCATTCGTCGGCTGCCTGCTCAAGGGCCGGGGCTTATCTGAAATGACCCCCCCCCCCCCCCCCCCCCCCCCCCCCCGCCCCCGTCTCCCCTCAGCCTTTGTTTCACACAGCGCTGTGACGGCAGAGCCACCAGCAGTGATGGCAATCAAGGAGGAAAACACATCTCCTCAGACAAGGTCAGCATGCTCCTCTTTCACAGCATCTGGAAACGTGGTTCCTTCAATCGAGTTCCGGGGGGACTTTAGAGCGTCATCCGAGGATAATAATAAGTGGATTACCACAATATCTATTGGTCATAATATACCCATTGAGGAAAGGAGCGAGACGTCCAGGTCAAGGACCACCATGTTCCCAAATCTGGGGCGTAGCAACATAATGAAGAGCTTTATGGATAAATTATGATTATTATCTAACTGTCAGCTACACTTTAAAAACTCAAAACTTACTTCTAATTAATTTATCACAGTATTTATTTGATTTCTTTCTGTTTATTTATTTAAATTGTTTAAAAAACTACTTCTTTTCTTGCACTATCCTATTTTATATCTATTGTTATGGGGGATTTTATTATTTATATATCGTTTTCGCTTTTTATGTTACGAAAGGGATGAAGAAAGCTTATCATTGCTATTGTTTTGTTATTATTATTATTATTATTATTATTCATATTTTAGGTGGCATTTCTTGTGGAGCAATACATTTCATGAGAACAAAAAAGTCAAAATGCTCCATCCAGTTATAAAACAAATACTCCAACGGTTATGATCAGCTCTCACTCAACTCACGATGCATTGACTTCTACATAAACACACATCACGACGAGAGGGTCCACTGTACCGTGAGGAAGTCGGTGAGCTCGCTGTTGAGGAGCTCCTTCAACTCGCCCTTGTTGAGCTTTAAATTGTCTCCGTCGTTGCCCGAGTAGTTGTAGAAAACCGTTATCAGCGCATCCATTGCGCCTTCGAGCTGGCTCGGCATTCTTGCTGGAAGGATGGGCGAACGCTTCTTCTTTTTTTTGTTGCAGGCTTCCTGACGATGACAACGTTGCGTTACATTTTACACATTCGACGCGACGAAAAAGCGACATTATTTTTGCATCGGAGTGAGAGACGGGAGAGAGAGAGAGAGAGAGAGAGAGAGAGAGAGGTGTTCTTACCTGGTTAGAGTCCCCGTGTGACAAGAGAGACGTCGCGGCAACAGCTTGTTTGTGAGGAGGAAGTGAGGTGGGGAAGCTATAGCGAGCCTCGCTCTATCTGGGGCCCCGTAATTAATTCCACAGGTGAGACGCCCATGGTAACTGTCTTTCTTTCCAGGAGTTAATCAAGGTGTTCAGTGGAAAACAAAACATGTACCGGTGTCACCCTGGAGGGCCTTCACACGCCCCTAAAGGGACTCCAGCAATACTTACAGTGCTGCTAAAAAAAAAAAATCTAATTATTCAAAGATGCAATGTGTAATACCTGGCCTCATGCTCCACACTAATGGAGGGGAGGAAGCATTTGACCTCATATACAGTTTAGTTTATTTTTTTTGGTTTGATTATTGAAAGAAATGTAATCTATAAAGTCTTAAAAGCGTTTAAAATACATGAAAACATTTGCAGCACACACATAGGAAGGTCGTACGTCACACTAACGCATTATTGTGTATAAGCAAGTTGTGTGCTACGAATGTTTTTCCTAAATCCCTAAAGTCGAGTACAGGATCTAGGACTTTGATACCAGAGAGTGTTTGGTTTGGGAAAGAGTGAGATTTTAATTTAACATGATTAAAATCATCACTTATTAAAGTCACAACGAGGCACTTTCACTTAGCGTTGATTCTGGCGCCCCCTGTGGACTGACGTGGTAGTGCCTAAGTGGTAACCTCTCATTTTACTGCAGCGGGCCCCTCTCAGTCCCGGTTCTGGTTCTCCCGTTTGCCTCTCCATCGTTGTCGCTCGACATTTTGCAACATCACGTGTGTCTCTTTGAAAATGAATATATATATTATATATATATATATAACTTCCAGGAGACAGGGCCCCCCAGCCGGGCCACATCGACTTTGATTGAGTGTCTGAGTCGTGATCCCGTTTTCTCTCCCACGCAGCCTCTGGTTTCACTTCACATCAGTATAAATAAATCAAAACGTGTGTTGACTTGCTTTGCTGGCCGGCGGGTCACCGGTCTCACGGTCTCACCTGGTGACTGGAAATCGATTTGTTCTCATCGTCATGGGAGGGGACACACACACACACACACACACACACACACACACACACACACACACGAGTGACAGTGTCCCTCCTCTGTCACCGTGTCATAACTGACAGTGGAGAATAACACTCGGCCCCCAAAGACGCCGCCCGAGGGACGTTACAGCTGTCAGTTGTTCCTGCAGCTTTCTTCTTCCACTCGCAGCCGCCGCCACAGAGCCAAGAAGTTTCCATTTATTAAAGGTGATGAAACAGCCCCCCCCCCCCCTCCCCCACCCCCCTCACGGCTGTGAATAGTAAGTGTTGTGCAGGAAGGTGACCCACGGAGCACTCGACACAAGCTGAAATGGTTATTTTATATATATATCAGCACAGGGTTTGATTTCAGTGCAATGAGTGTTGCCCTCACAGCTTCTGGTGCAACACACATGTATCATTTTACCAGGTGGAAAACACATCGTGACATTATAAGAATTATTTTTATATTATTATAAGTCTTATCAGATGTTAAACGACAGTTCAGTTTGATTTTAGTCAAGGCGTCCTGCCAGAGTAAAAAGGACTGGCAGGACAAGTGTGACGCTCTTCAAGACGAGAGCTTCCTGTTCGCCAAGACTGAACAGTTGGAGCTGGAGAACCAGGTTCAGGTTAAAGATCAAAGCAGGATCCTGGAGGACGTCTGTCTCCGACTCAAGGAGAAGACTCTCGGCATCTTTGGGAGAAGGATGCAGGACAGAGTCTCCGAGTTGGAAAAAATGAAAAGAAAGATGCAGGCGAGGGGAGAGTAAAAAGAGTTGGAGGACACCGATTCTTCAGCTGAGGTTGCACGACAGTAGCGCCTCTTCCTCCCTCACCTCCACCTCCCCATCCCTTCTCCCATGGGCGACTCCCCGGCTCTGGTAGCCAATGTCGATGTGTCCTTGGGCAAGACACTCGACTCCAAATTGCTCCCGTAGTTGTGCCTCCGGTGGATGGATGTGCTACCGTGACGGTATCTATGACGGCTTAAAAACAAGCGCTGTTCATTTACCATTCATCCATGTTGGAGTTTTTTATCCTGGTGCTCAGGATTTTTACCAAGAACAGCTCGAATAGATTGATTTTTATTACAATGCCAACAGAACTGCAGTGCAGTTACCGTCTGTGAAGTGTTTTCCCCTAACTAACAATTTATTCCAATTGCACCACACTTGACACTTATTTTAGTTTTAGAATTTTTGTTCTACATTTACATTTCCTTATATTGAGCCAATGACGACTACACCGATCACCATCAGATGAGCCGCTCACAGAGGAGTATGTTGTTGTTGTTTTCTGACAATAAAGATTGTATTACAGTGATGTTTACAGTGCGGGTGAAATAAAATCCAATACAAATACACATCATACAGATGTAAAGTGTCCTTATATCTGCTCACAACTACATCACGGTGTGTTATAAACCATTCATTAAGGGTTTAAATGCTAAACGTGAGGAAGATAAAGTAAAGTGTGGCTTTTCGTCGCCATAGCGACGGCTCTCGCCCTGTCAGGATCGGTGGAAACAGCCGCCGGAGGATTTCTCACTCTCTGGACTTCACTGACTGAGGTTGACAAACTTGGTTATACCTTCTGAACTGAAGATGTCTTCATGCAGCTCTCATCCAACATTTGGGGATGTTGCTCACATGGATGTCGCAGAGCCCAATGGACCCGTGCGCTCCCTCTGGAGTGAAGGGATGAGTCTCACGCCTTGTCATCGTCTCCTCGGACACCAAGCGGTGCACGTAAGTGATGTGCACCGCTTCCACTCCTCTTTTATGTTCGCCAACACCACCACCCGTCTGTGGCAAGTGGCGACACGGAAACCCCAAAAAGGCGGTTTCGAGCGCGTCCTCGTCCAATCCAAACGGCTGGTCGCACCGCGGCCCTTAAAGCGGCCTCCTCTGATCCCGGGTGACAACGTGCAGACAGCCCCGAACTCCGGTTTCTCCAAAGGGGTCGATGCACTTCGGGACCTCACGAGACAGCGCGTCGGACTCCGAGTTGTTTTCACAGTCTCTCCTTCGACTTGACGTGATGAGCCTGAAGCCGTCGTCATCAGAGTCTCACCTGCTGCCAGTGAATCATCGACCTCTGGAGCCTCACGGGCCTTTTGCGATGTGTCTCTTCCTATATGTTAAAGAATGGGTCACTTAACCGTACAGATACACAGATCATCAGGGCACTCGGTGTTGAGCTGCCTCGTGTCAAACACAGCAGGAGAACATTGCCCATCCATTGTTGCTTTTATTTAACAACACATATCTTTAGGACGTCTTTCCTCGAAATGCGTCCTCAAACTTTGAGGCCAGAAATCTCAACTTCGGTGGCACTTTTCAATCCTATATTTTGTTCTGTCCCATCAAGGTTTTTACAGAGGGGTTTGTAAATATATCATTCATCACCTGATGTATACAACATTTTATTACTAAAAATCATAAAACCTTTGACTCTAATACTTCAACTAAATGAAATATACATTTTTAACCATACATTGTCCAATTTTCAGATTGTCGTGCCGGTAAAATACAACACAAATCTATAGATTAATGCCTTGTTTGCTTTTTCATACATACAATTTGAGAAGACCTGTAATACAAACAAGAATGCCTTAATGTAAGTAATCAGCATGGTTTCATGGTGATTTATATTAGTGTGCATATTTACCTGGGGCTAGATTGGGTTTACGCCAACTGGATAAAAATGATTTCTCTTCCAGTGTCTTTGGTGAAGACTGGATTTTTACTGCCCCCTGCTGGCTGATCAGTGGTATCAGAGTGTGCTGATGGTCTGCTCTGTTCAGGGAGAACTGTTTATTAATGCTCTACATGTTGTGCTTCCCCACACTTTTTACACCACAATACTTCCTGTAATACCTTCCAGTTATACAGTGTGTCACTAATGTCCACGCTCACATCAGTTGCTTCCTCATGACAAACGTAGATGGCAACAGAATAACGTAAAGCATCATATAGCAGCATATCTAGGGGCTGGACCAGGGCAAACCTGATTCAGCCCTAACTATAACCCGCATTTAGTGAGCGCAGCTCTCTAGTGGTGGTCTATGGTACTACAAGTTCCTTAAGATATGATGGTGCATCACCAATCAAGGCTTTGAAGGTGAGGAGAAGAATTTTAAATGTGATCCTAGTTCGGTTTCTCCGCCATGAAATCTTCTTTATTTTTTTCCCCTGTAAACAAACTCAAACTGAGAGCAACGAGCCGAGTTTAATCCGGCATAAGAAAGAAAGTGCTTTTGAATTCATGTCTCATGGCAGCTTTTCTATGATTAATTACTCTTTTGGGCCCATGCTGTGTGTGTGTGTGTGTGTGTGTGTGTGTGTGTGTGTGTGTGTGTGTGTGTGTGTGCGTGTGTGCGTGTGTGTGCGTGTGTTGATGATGTGAGTCATTCTGTTGATGTTGACACGCAGCTCTTTGTTGTTGTCGTCGTTGTTGTCGTTTCCATTTCTCACCAAGTCAAAATCAAAAGGAAGCGGAAGCTCGCTCCCCATGATTTGGGTCAGAGACGAGAGCCGCTGTGGCCCCCGCTCCCGAGTCCTGGCTGCGGTCCTCGTATCCATGAAGAAATAAAAAGGCCTTTACAGAGCTCCTTCTGTGGGGGGGGGCTTGAACATACATAAGAGGCAAAGACAGTCCGCCGGTCCATCGCCGGACAATCTGCCATTTAGACCCTCCTCATCCACTGGAACAGAAAGCCTCATTAGTGATGGGCACAGGCGGGTTACAGGCATCCTGCATGTCGGGTGAGGACAACGTGACTGGTGGCTCGGTCCTGCAGCCCGCCTGGGACCACCTGCACCAGAACCACCACGACCTCCTGAGGAGCCCCCTGTTCCCCGTGGTCCTCTCCGTCGGCACCTACTTCTTCCTGGTCGGCCTTTACACCGCGCTCGACCTGCTGGCGCCCACCTGGCCCTCCATCAACCGCTACCGGCTCCATCCCGACGGAGCCGTCGCCCGGCCCAACATCTGGACCACGCTGGGTGTCACCGTCTACAACCATCTGCTTTACGTCCTTCCCGTCGCGGTGGCCCAGTGGCTGTGGAGGCCGCCCACCCCGCTGCCCTGCGAGGCGCCCACTCTGTGGAGCTTCTTCCTGGGCGTCCTGGGCTGCACGGTGGTCTTCGACTTCCAGTATTACCTGTGGCACCTGCTGCACCACCGGGTGCCGTGGTTGTACCGCACGTTCCACGCCGTGCACCACCAGTACAACCAGCCCTTCGGCCTCGTCACCCAGTGCCTGTCTGGCTGGGAGTTATTCAGCGTGGGGTTTTGGGCCACGGTGGACCCCGTCCTGCTGCGGTGCCACTGCCTCACAGCGTGGGGCTTCATGGTCTTCAACATCTACATCTCCACCGAGGACCACTGCGGCTACGACTTCCCGTGGGCCGTGCACAACCTGGTGCCCTTCGGCCTGTGGGGCGGGGCACCAAAGCACGACGCTCACCACCAGCAGCCCGGCACCAACTTCGCCCCGTTCTTCTCCCACTGGGACTGGCTGGGGGGGCACCCACACCGAGACCAGACGGGGAAAGGACTAAAGAGTTAATCTCTCCTCGACTCCCAACACCAGACCACTCCCTCTCTTTTCCCGTCTTGCATTCTCTCTCTCTAACACTTAGTTGCTGAGTAACTCAGTGTGATACTAATCATACTCTCTGTGAGATGCTCCGAGTTCTCAATAACACCCCCTCCCCCCAAAACAAGACAATACCTTTTGTGATACAACTGAGAACATCATCTTTTTTGTGTCTTTCTTCAGCATGTCTCACTATTACGATAGAGATTACTACGAGAGTCTAAAGATAAATAAAACATCAGAGATAATGTGTAAATAAAATACATTTCTAATGAAATACTGACTACTTCATCTTTGTATAAGTGTGTTTTTGCACTTCAACCAACCGGCCAGCAGAGGTCGCACTTTTCTCCCTTCTTCGAGGAGAACACATCGAGCAAGCCACTTCTCCAAAATCTATTTTTGACAGATTTAATCTCTGGCAGGACACAAGATATAGAATACCTACTGACATCACACAGGAAGTGCAGAGGGTGGTAGTATTGTGGCGTCCGCGGCGGTGATCTGCTGCTGTGACTCTTTTCTCTTTGTTTCCAGTAGCACCAGCAGCCAGAACTGGTTTGGCTGGTTTCTGGTGAACAAGGGAGTTGACGGTTGCAACAGGTCGTGTTTATTTTATAAACACAGACGCCTATAGCAGATCCGTCTGTCTGTCTTACATATACTCTAAATAAACAGACATCTGGTGACGTCATAGAACTCACTCCTGTCTAATTTCTTAAGAATGTGAACTAGTATTTTCAATTCACGAGAACCTCGGAGCACCTTTACACGCTGCAGCACGCACGAGTGTGCACCTGCAGGAGCAGCTGTATTATTTTAGATGGAATATAGTTATCATGTAAATCTCAGTATCCGGTTATTCGGTTTCAGTCGACAATAACATCGTATTGGTAGAGGTTTTCTACGGTTATGGATAGACTTCATCCCCCTACACAGAATCCAACAAAGTTAAGGATGAACTTGACTGATAGCATTATATTATTATTATTTCTTTCAAATTTTCTCTAGATATCATTACAACATGGCCCCCCGTGCATTATTTCGGGGCCATGGCACCCGTGAAGGTAAAATCTGATATGGTGACAGCCCTATTTTAAAGAAAATGACACACTAAATAAACCAGCAGCAGGTTAGCGTGTATGTAGCTTAGCATAAAGACTATAATATAGCATTGAATCGGTGTGCAGTAGAGTTGCATTGAGTGCAGCTTCAGATTACTACGATGAAAACAAAAAACACGTTTGTACCCGAAACAAAACTGTGGGTGTGTTCTTAGCTTCACATTCACCTGCTTTAAATAATCTGCTTTTCAACCCTGCGTAATAATAATTCATGGTACATTCTGCTAGTGTGTCACACCCTGCTGCGTAAATGAGGGGCCCAAAGGTTAAAGAAACAACTCAATTCGACGTTTCTGTGGTCTGAAAGTCATTTTGACAGCTTTGAAATGACTCTTTTCCCCTTCTCGGGTTTATAAAAAAGTGTCACATTATCTAAAGTAATCTTTAAATCTATAAATTCTTCTCGTTGGTGTTTTTTTTACGATCACTTTACAGCTGCAAGTTGCTTTGTTTACACGGCCTGGGAGCGGCTCCATTCCCAAACATGTGAAAAGAAGGTTTTCCTCTCGCAGACAAAAGGCAAGAGGACTCACACGACAGCAATCATTTACCTCTCTGTCTCAGCCAGTCATGAGATAGTACCTGGGGGAATGTGTGTGTGTGTGGTGTGTGGTGTGTGTGGTGTGTGGCTACTGCTTGAAACACTCTTCTTATCTCGAGATAAAAGGACTTTGGTTTCACAATAGCCCTTTTGTCGACAGTATATTGTCTTGTTGAATTAAGGAGATGTGACGTTGGAATAAGATGTTCCGTGTGAGCTTCAGGTCCGGTGGGTTTTCTGTGTTTCATCGAGAGGTGAAACTACGGCGTCATCCTCTCGACAAGCCTGTTCTCGCTGAAACCCGTTGCTCTCTGACTCTCTTTGTTTTCTGGCTTTTTACTTCAGATAAAGTACGCGTGTTAATATCTGATCGAACAATAAAATATTGTTTAAAAAAAAATAAAATGTAAGAAAACTCAACACATTCCACAAATTCTTGACATTTCCACAAGGCGACGAGAATCACTCACGGCAATGAGTCACCAGAAGTGTGGCAAAATAAGGTTACGCAATATATATATATATAAAAAAAAAAAAAAGGAGTTTCACAGAAACTGCAGCCTGTGGTTTTAGTATATTTATTTAATAAACTATGTAACAGTGACAAACTGCTTCTTCTTATTTAACATTTAAAAGATTAGACCATTAAAAACATGTCTGCCGAATAGGCAAGCTTAAAAACAGGAGTGAATATTTCATTAATGTTGATTTGACCAATTACAGATGTTCATTTGCTTTAAAATAGTCTTCAGTGCAGTCAAATCACACATAAACGTCAGTCTTTAACAGGCCTTCTCTCCACATACACATATATATATATATATATATATATATATATATAATATATATTTAAAAAAAATAAGTTAAATATGTATTCATGCGTTTAAAAAAGTTAAATATGTATTCATGCGTCAAGAATAAACAACAGTACATAATAAAGTTTTAAAATGTGCTCGGCTCTCTCTCATCTTCACAGTTAAAGAGTTCATCTGAGGTTACCTGGTTATGACCGACGGGCCTCGTGTCCGTCGTTACGGACCCCTCTACCGGGTCTCAGTGCCACGGGGTCCGTGAGACGCCGCCGCGGCTCCTCTACGCCAGAGTGCAAAATCCCCCCCCCCCCCCCCCCCCCCCCCCCCCCCCCCCCCCCCCCCCCCCCCCCACATCACAGTGTTCGCGGATCTCCTCGTCTCCTCAACAGGAGCTGCTCTGCGTGGTCCCGCCGTCCGACACAAACGACTTGCTCCTCCTGGAGTATTTCATGGAGCTGAAGGAGACCCTCATCCTCTCCACGGTGCGGCTGCTCCGGCACAGCAGCGTGTTCTTCACGTGGTTCCTGAAGTCCTCGGACACGAAGTAGTAGATGAACGGGTCCAGGCAGCTGTTGAGGCTGGACAGGCACAGCGTGGACACGTAGAAGCCGTACGTTGTCCACCACGCCGTCCTTCAGCAGCGAGTAGTGCACCACCAGCATGACGTTGCTGGGGACGAAGCACACGAGGAACGTCACCAGCACGATGCCGATCAACACCACGGCTTTCCGGCGGTTCTTCGCAGCCGCGCTGTCCACCATGCTGTTCCCCAGGGCCCCAGCAGCAGAACGTAGGCCACGGTGATCACCACGCAGGGGATGAGGAACACCACCAGACCCATGAAGATGAAGTAGTAGTACGGGAGCTGCACGGACTGGAACGGGTTGGCGGCGTCCTCTATGACGGAGACGTCGTGGCAGGTGGTGACGTTGGGGTCTCGGAGCTTGGCGGTGTGGTCGTACAGGTACAGCGGCGTGCTGGTGAGCCACACGAACGCCCAGATGGCCACGCAGACGCCGACGGCCACCTTGTTGTTCTTCCGCTGCTGCGACAGCGGGTGAGCCACCACCCAGTAGCGCTGCACGCTGAGGCAGGCGATGAAGAGGATGGAGCAGTACATGTTGCCGTAGAAGAAGCCCACCAGCACTTTGCACAGCGGCTCGCCGTACGTCCAGTCGTTGCCGTTGAGGTGGTAGGAGATCTTCAAGGGGACCCAGATGACGAAGAGCAGGTCGGCCAGCGCCAGGTTGGCCATGTAGATGGACGACGGGTGCTTCTTCTTGGTCCGGAAGAGGAACACCCAGATGGCCATGCCGTTGGCGGGGAGCCCCACCGCGAACACGACGATGTAGACGACGGGGAGGAAGACGGTGGTGAGGCTGCTCTTCAGTGAGTCGGATGTCGCCTTGTCCACAATGACCTCGTGGGTGTTTGTAGGGTCTATATGCCCGATGAAGCCCCGCCCTCTACCTACAACAAGATGACAGAATTTAACACACATTGGGACTGAAATGACTATTAACCAGACAAAAATATCCAGTTTCTCAAAAGTGAGGTTTTTGTTGTTGTTGCTTTTCGTCATTATAACATCTACTACTATCTTGAGTGTCTTTGCGTTTAGACCGGAAGTAAACATTTGAAAATCTGGCATTTTTCATTTATTTTCCTTTTGAGCTAAAAAAAAAAAAAAAAGTACCGTAACCAATAAAAAATATTACTGAAAATCAAGTAGGGCAATGTAGACTAAAAATAATTAGATATATAATCTTTGTTGTTGTAATTTTACTTTAGCTGTTTTAATTAAATTGTTTACTTTAATTCATATTGTCCTTTTTTGCACTAGTGTCAGATCTCTTGCACATGCATATATATATATATATATATATATATATATATATATATATATATATATATATATATCTCAAGAGGTTATCTGACACTAGGAATAAATAATAAAAGTAAATAAAGTAAACAATTTAATTAAAACAGCTAAAGTAAAATCAAAGATTAACTAGAATAACACAAATTATATATATTAATAATACAGCTAAAGGGGAAAAAGATTAGTAACTCCTGAGATAGATTTGATAGATAGATAGATAGATAGATAGATAGATAGATAGATAGATAGATAGATAATTTCCCGACACTCCTGTCTGCCTGTGAACGGACCACCGCCCAATGTCAAAAACATAAATTCCGTCTCTCATTAAAGCAACAATGTGTTAAAACATTTGGTTTAATATACTTAAACATTTAGAGTATGACATTATTAAAATACTCTCTCCTCTCGCTCTCCCACAGCAAGCAGAGGCACTTCCGGTCTTACCTTTGGCGTTTGAGGCAGAAAAGCAGCAGAAAATGAAAAGCAGCGCCGATAACCGAGTTAAATCCATGTCTTTGTTCCTCACGCGCTCCCTGCTTTACTACTGTAATAGTTTCCCTCCAGCGACTTCTTAAACGTGTCCGACAACCGTGAAGGGCACACCCCGAGACCACGTACCTGTGCGCGCGCCCTGCCTGCGCGTCACCTCGGACCCGCCCACCTGGTTTACCGTGTCACCTGGAAGGTTTCTGTGGAACTCACGAAGAAGAAAGATGAGCTCAAAATAATAATAACTACATATACAACATTTTAATATGAATAATACTTATTTTAAAATGTATTTTCTTTTTAAATACCTCACATATACGTTATGTAATTGTGTCTGTTGAATCTTACAATCTTAAAGTGTTGCTTTATTTAATATAAACACTGCATTACACATACAATCAGTGAGGTAACCTCTCATCAATGGAAGTGTTGACGTTTTTTATATAATACTCATTTATTAATAATAAGATTATACTGCCGTTCACCGGTTATCCTATTTATCTTTATTATGACGATTTTATTATCAAAGTAACATGCTTCATTTCATTTACTTATCCATCATTATATTTTTCTGTACTTACTAATTAGACATATATATATATATTCTAACATCTTATTTCTCATTTATTACGACTGCTAGAACGGCTTTAAAAATAAAGGTTTTCATGAGAACTCTCTTCCGCCCTCATTCAGTATAAAGCGGATCAGATAAATCTTAGAAAGACAACACGTCAGCAGTAAATATGTATTAGAGGGACGTGTTTATGTACAGTTGCTTATACTTGAGGCAGGAAAACAAGCTGCAAGAGTCCAAACAAGGAGAGAGTTCAGTAGGGAAAGCCATTTTCCCCGGTCATTAAAATCACTTCAGGGAAACTTGTTTTTTTTACAACTCTCTTGAATCGTTTTGTTGAGCTTCAAATTAGTCATACAAAAAAAAAAAAAAAAAAAAACTACAACAGTAGATATATGAAAAATACAGCTTTCTTTGTCAATTTCAATAAATCCCAAATAGATACAGCGATTGTGATTCAATTCACCAAATAAATGCCATAAACCCAAGAGGTGCTTCGCAAGTCAGCATCATCTAGAACTAATGGCTTAGAATAAAACACAAAAAACTAGCATATGAGAAATTAAATATAAGTTGAGGATTGTTTTGAAAAGACACAGCTTGACCTTTCCAACCTGAGAGAAAAGGTCAATAACCCCAAAATGTAATTAAAGACTTTTAAGACCCTTTAATGCAAGTTAATGGCCGCAATTTAATGGCCGTTTCAGAATACCGGAGCCAAAGTATGATAAAAACCAGCAGGTAATTATATATGGCCTAGAATTATTAATCATTGCATATTTTTCAGAACTTCCCTGCAGTTTAAAAATGCAAACAAAACGCTTTCTGAGACTTTTAAAGATCTGCAGGTTGTACATTTACATTTACAAACTCTCAAATGATTAAGTTAAGAAAATAAAAATAAAAAAAAAACACACACTCACATACAAGAGGTCAACACGTGTCACGCTTGTGTCACGTGTCACACGACATGCTAATAAAAACCTTCTGGCACGTCAACAAAAGAATAGTTCCCAATAAAAATGGACAGCTTGGACTTAAAGTTCAAATGGATAAAAAAAAATAAAGAATACCTAAATAAATCTACTAAAACTGCAGACGACTGCAACGAGCATCAGTTGCATTATCAAAAGAAATTAAAAAAAATAAAAATGCATTTACAACAGTAACGTATACAACTTAAAGCTTCGAGGAGTTTTAAAAAAAAAAAATTTCTTTAAAAGATGAGGCGTTAGCACTCGGTGCTCTGCGTGTTCCCCGAGTCGGACGCGTACGTGTTGGTCTTCTTGGAGTACTTGAGGGCGCTGAAGGAGACCCTCATCCTCTCCACCGTCCTCTCGCTCCTGCAGAGGAACGTGTTCTTCACGTGGTCCCTGAACTCCTCCGAGATGAAGTAGTAGACGAACGGGTCCAGGCAGCTGTTGAGGCTCGCCAGGCACAGCGTGGACACGTAGAAGCCGTACAGGTTGTCGTCCGCCTCGCCAAGGAGGAGCGTGTAGTGCACCAGCAGCATGACGTTGCTCGGGGTGAAGCACACCAGAAACATCACCAGCACCGTGACGATCAAGACCACGGCCTTTTGTCGCTTCTTGGCGATGGCGGGGTCCGCCATGCTGTTGCGGAGAGCCTTGAGCATGAGCACGTAGGATATGACGCACACCACGGTGGGCGCGACGAACCCCACGGTTCCCATGGTGAGGAAGTAGCCCGCCGCCATCTTCTTCTGGCTGAACCTGGTGACGTCGTGGCAGGTGCGGATGTTGAGGTTGGTCACGCGGACCTCCTGGTCGTACAGGAAGAGGGGGACGGTGACGAGCCAGACCGCCGCCCACACGGCGACGGAGACGGACGCGGCCACGGTGTTGGCCCTCGGGGAGCGCGAGAGCGGGTGGACCACGGCCCAGTAGCGCTGCACGCTGATGCAGGCGATGAAGGCGATGGAGCAGTACATGTTGCCGTAGAAGAACGCCACCAGCACTTTGCACAGCCCCTCGCCGTAGATCCAGTCGTTGCCGTTGAAGTGGTAGGAGATCTTCAAGGGGACCCAGATGACGAAGAGCAGGTCGGCCATCGCCAGGTTGGCCATGTAGATGGCCGACGGGTGCTTCTTCTTGGTCCGGAAGAGGAACACCCAGATGGCGAGGGCGTTGGTGGGGAGGCCCACCGCGAATACGACGATGTAGACGATGGGGAGGAAGACGGTGGTGAGGCGGCTGCTCAGGACCTGCTTGGCCACGGAGCCGACCCAAACCCCGTCGGAGGTCTCCGTGCCGGTGAAGCCTCGATCTTCTGAGAATGGGATGCGAAAACATGGGAAATGAGAAGTGCGACAAGTACAATATTTACCTCTGATATAGTAGAGTACAATATTTACCTCTGATATAGTAGAGTACAATATTTACCTCTGATACATAAAGAGTACAATATGTACCGGTGTTGTAAAAAGTACAATATTTACCTCTGATATAGTAGAGTACAATATTTACCTCTGATATATAAAGAGTACAATATTTACCGGTGTTGTAGAAAGTACAATATTTACCTCTGATACATAAAGAGTACAATATTTACCTCTGATATAGTAGAGTACAATATTTACCTCTGATACATAAAGAGTACAATATGTACCTGTGTTGTAAAAAGTACAATATTTACCTCTGATATAGTAGAGTACAATATTTACCTCTGATACGTAAAAAGTACAATATTTACCTCTGATATAGTAGAGTACAATATTTACCTCTGATACATAAAGAGTACAATATGTACCTCTGATATTTAGTGGAGGAGAAGTATGACTTTGCATAAAATGGAAATACTCATGGTACAAGTACCTCAAACGTGTACTTAAATGAGTGACACTCCTCCGGTGTGGCGTAATGATGCATTCTAGCGTCACAGCGACCCACATCCCAGAATACCGCTTCGGACTACTCACACTTTGCGCCCTCGACGTATTCGAACCCACACCTCACAGGTGTAAACAGCTCGCTTACCTTTCTCTGACGCGCAGGTGTGCAGGAAACACAGAAGGAGGAACAGGTGAAGCGCTCGCGCCCTCGCGGCCATGATCGTTCTCGGGTTGAAGAGCAGCAGTGTGCGCGCGGGCGTGGCCGCGCTGTCCTTTTTAACCCGCCGCGCCCCGTCGTCTTCAACGTCTCGGAGGTTTGACACCTTGGGTCACGTGGACACGTGGACACGTGACCTCGGCGCGCGGCCAACCGAGGTGCGCCTGTTCCGGCGCCGCTTCCGCCAGGTGAGTTCCACCGGTGACATCTGTAACAGGGGTGTCAGATGACACCGGTGTCACGCAGGTAAACAAACTTCAGGCGTTGAATTTAAAATGTTTTTAAAGATGTATTCCAATCTTGTATTGTACACAGTGGAGTGTATTTTAAATACAATGAGCTGCGTGTACTTTACTTGAGTATTTCCACGTCATACTTTCTAATATAGTATGTTTTTATTTGGCACCTGTAGTTACTTTGCAGATGTAAGTTACTAATAAAAAGAAAACAAATAAATGATGTATTGTTACAGGTTAAGGAGCATTTATAAAGTGATTAAATGAGCTCCACCTTTATCAGTAGCATAACACATATCATTTTTATCCAGTAGGAAAATATTATACATTCTTCTGAAATGTTCTACCATTTAGTTTCTATTAGGCACTACTATTACTTCTTATACACTATATATAATTTGTTTTATTCTATTTAATCTTTGTTTTAATTAAAAATATATATTTTATTTACTTTTATTGCTACGTTGTTTAGTGTCAGATTACCACTCTTGCATCGTTATTCTAGTATAAATTCATTTTATATTTTTTAATACAGGTCTTATTTCATCGTATTCCTACTCTCAGTAAATAAAGTACATTTTTATGTGAACACTTGTACTTGCTACATAGTATTTTACAGTATTGTTTTTGACTTACCTAAAACATCTGAATACTTCAACGTGTGAGTCTAGATTTCATGAAACACGAGCATCAAACTGATGAAAAGGTCATCTCCTAAAGATATAATTAAGGTCATAGTTTGACCCACTTCTGTTTTCCACCACTTGTGACCTGGAGAAAGCAGAACAGAAGCTGATGCATGTGAACATGTGCACACAGGTGTGTAGGTGATGTTCTGCTATGGAGGTGCAGCAGTTTAGTTACTGGATTATATTACATGTAGCTTTTATCCAAAGGGACTTAAATCATTTTATAAATGCTCCTCGACCTGTAATACATAATTTATTTGTTTTCTTTTTGACTGTTTTTCCTTCAATGTTTCTGTTTTCAACTCACCCTTTGTTGCATATTATTCCATAATTTTAAAAAAAAGGATTAAAATGTGTAAAAATGATGATTAAAGCCACTTTTTACTTAATTAAAACCTAAAAAAAAAATAATAAGTAAAAAAAAATATTTACACATCATTATTTCCCCCAAATACACAAGTTAGAAAAATAGATTTATATTCCTTTTGTTTTACTGTCAATTTAACATATTCTGGTTTTGAACAGAGAACGAGACATTTGAAGACGGACCTGCAGGAACACGAGAGTTGTTCACTATTTCTCTTCACTTTTAGACATCCTGAACAATTAAAATCAAGAAGAAAAATTCATCGAGTGGACGAAGAAGTAATCTTTTACATTGAAAGATTCAAAGAGTATTTATTCAGTCACATGACTCTGCTAATACAAACAGTGACAGAGGAGAGGAGTCCTCAGGTTTCCCTTTGTTAACTGTATTGTGGCGCTTCCTGCTGGAGCAGAAACACCCTTAAAATACACTTAGAAGTACTTCCCACGTCTAACCAGCAGAGAGCAGCATGCAATACATGACTGTCATTATCTTTAAAACAATAATCAAAATGGTATATCAGAATTATTCAGACAAAACGTGTACAAAATAAAATTTAAAAAAAGTAAAAAAATACAAAGTAAGAACTTGAAAGTTTTTCAAAATGTGAAACATAAAGCTTCTCAGCTAAAAATACAATAGCAAGTAGTGTCCTTCCATTAAATGCAATACCTACAGATTCACTTGCAGCTTATAAAACTTACACGCTCTTATTTCTACAGTGCAAAAATAAAAATAAAACGGTCCAGCCGGATTCTAGAAATCACTTTCTTATCTCATCTCAACTTCCTTCCTTCAAAGG
Organism: Cyclopterus lumpus; assembly: GCF_009769545.1. Classification (NCBI taxonomy): domain Eukaryota; kingdom Metazoa; phylum Chordata; class Actinopteri; order Perciformes; family Cyclopteridae; genus Cyclopterus; species Cyclopterus lumpus. The sequence goes on along the minus strand of NC_046977.1, from coordinate 4,438,826 downwards.
GCTCTTCCATCGTTGCTATGAAACCCAGCTCGTCATCCCTGTTGGCCGGACATCAGTCATTCATTATATTCGCTTTGTGCTCCTTATTTGCAGTTACTTGGACTTAATTCTAATAAAATATACTTCCACGGTTTCATAACTTTTTTAAATCACAGGTAGTCAGTTCGTCTGCTCAACGCGAGTCCATCAGACCATCAGCTTCTTGTATTGGCTGCTGAGGTTTGCTTGGAAGGAGTCCATCTTGGGAACCGGAGTGTTTATCTTGGAGCTCTCCGCGCGGCTGGACTTCAGCATTATTCTGCTGCTGAATCTGCTGGAGCTCGTCGCCGATTGGCTGCTGCCGCTTCCCTCTGAGGCCTTCTGGCACCCGAGCGCGCTCAGTAGCTGTCTCTGGCACTGGGAGGACCCAAAGTAGTAGACCAGGGGATCCAGGAGGCAGTTGAGACTGCCCACGCACAGAAACACCAGATAGGCCGCGTAGGAGCCGTCGGGGGCCTCCTGGGCCCCGGCGAGCCCCTCGTTGAACTGCAGGTAGTGAGCGAGGAGCAGACAGTTGGTGGGCGTGAAACACAGCACGAACATCACCAGCACGGTGAGCGCCATCACCACCGCTCTCGATCTCCTGCGCGAGCGGCCCGGGAAGCCGCGCGGGACTCTGCTCAGCGACCAGACGACCCGGGCGTAGGACACCGCGGTGACGAGCAGGGGCAGGAAGAAGAGGGCGACGCAGAGGGTGGCGAAGTACGCCTTGTAGTGCCGGATAAGATCGCCGGCGCGCTGGACGTCGTGGCAGGTGGTGATGTCCAAGTCGCTGAGGTGGAAGGTCTGCTCGGAGAGGACGAGGGGCACCGAGCCAGCGAAGGAGAGTATCCACGCGGCCGCGCAGGCCATGGTGGCGTTCCGGGGCCTCCTCCAAGCCAGGGAGTCCATGGGGTAGACCACGGCGACGAACCGGTCCACGCTGATGCTCGCGATGAGGAGGACGGAGCAGTACATGTTCCAGTAGAAGGCCGCGGTGACCACGCGGCACATGACGGGGCCGAACACCCAGTCGTTGCCGGCGAAGTGGTAGGCGATCTTGAAGGGGAGCAGCGAGGCGAAGAGCAGGTCGGCGGAGGCCAGGTTCAGCATGTAGATGGCCGCCGGCTTCTTGGGCCGGATCCTCCGAGCGAAGGCCACGACCGCGCAGACGTTGATGGGCACGCTGACGAGGCAGACCAGCGCGTAGAAGGACGGGATGAGGACGGTGGACACGGGCCCCGTCAGGAACTGCAGCGCCTCGTCGGACACGTGCGTCCGCACGGAGACGGTGGCGTTACGCGCCCGGCTGCTTCGGGAGCGATTCCAGTCGGCGACATCGTCTTCTCCAAACACGTCGGTCAGGTCGATCGGTTCATCCGTGGCCGAGCGGTCAAAGAAGATGAAGGTCCTCCCTCGTGCACTGACTGGAGAGAGAGAGAGAGAGAGAGAGAGAGAGAGAGAGAGAGAGAGAGAGAGAGAGAGAGAGAGAGACACGCAGGTGGTACACAGAGTTTAGTTTAGGGATTTACGAATACAGAAAACAGGCAACTTTTATTTTTTATAAATGAATTAATCTGTTTGTTTGCTCTTATCAATAATGCCACTACTTTACTGCTTCCAGATGTTGAACTGTGACTATTTGCCGTCTTCTATTATATTTAATATCTTATCTGAATAAGGAACTGTGAAATGATACCAAACAATATATTGAGAAACATTTCAGACAGTTTTTAAAGCAAAAATTGTTTAAAAAAAAAAAAGGAGACAAATACTAGTTTCAGGTTATCTGTATTGTGTTGTACAATAAACATCTTTGGTTGTGGACTTTTTGAGTTGAACAAAACAATACATTTGATGACGTCACTTTGGCTCTGGGGCATTTTTCCCAACTTTTTAAAATGTTTTAAATAAATAAAAATTATTATCGTGAATCCCTCTTCCTTTTATACTTTATTATTAGGGCTGTAACCGACGGTTTCCTTCATGATCAAGTAATTCCCAAAGCTCAAGGTGACGTCATCAAATGTCTCGTTTTGTCCGACTAAACGCCCAAAACTCAATTTATTATTTAGAAAAAAGGAAAAGATTTAAAAAAATTAAAAATCTTCATATATTTCCGTTGTTAAAAACCAGAGACTGTTTGACGTAGTTTCACTATTTCTGCTTTGAAACCATTTATTGATCACCAGAATGACTAAAATTATTTTAATAGAAAGTCGATTAATCAACTAACGTTAGCGCAGTTTTTTTAAAACATACATTTTCCACCGTATTCTACCAACTTTGCAGTAAGAAACGGCTTAAATCAGCACGTTGCTTTAAATTAATAAGCTCATGTCTTCTCACCGTTATTGGCTGCAGCCGAGGCGGCGCGCGCGCACACCAGCACCAACAGCAACGTTTTTGGACACATTGAAAACATGTCGCCTGTAGAAATGATAATTAAAATATCGTATAATCCTCGCGCTGTTCGTGGAGTTTTCCTCCGTGTCCACGCCGCTGCTCTTCGTCACCCCAGTGAGGGGCGACGGCGTGTTTTGTGTCCGCCCACCACAGTCCGGAGGGTCCGGAACGCCCCGGTCCGCTAATCCACTGCAGCCGGCGCGCTCAGACGCATTCCGATGGCCTGACGTCACCTTTCCCGTCACACAGCGGGACAACAGACTGACCCTGTCACGGCAATCAGGGTCATCATCCCTCCCTTTAAGGGGTTTTAATAGTGCTGGAAAAATAAATGATGTTGTTGAATTATGTTGTTGTGTCGTGTCATGGAAAGTAGCATAATCATGAATGTGGAATCACTTGTTTTAATCACTTTTCGTTTTTATTTTATTTTTTATTATTTTAATTCTTACATGTAATATGCCCTGCGATTTATTTTCAAGAAATGTCGCCCTGGGGATGAATAAAGTAAAATCCAATCGTCAGTCTGAAAGTACAAAGTCACTTTGTGAAACTTTATGAAACTAAATTATAACGTTATATATTTTTCAAAACAACAGCCAAAGTGCAACATAACACACCTCTGTCTGAGATATGTTTTTATAAATACGTGATTAAGCACAAATTCAAGTTAATACGTTTATTTTTGAATGTATTTACAATTATATGTATTTGTTTTTTCAAAGTAAAAGTTACAAACTGTAAAGATAAAAGCAACAAAAAAGAGAATAACATCAATGGAAGCAAAACATCAGTTTACATTTTATTTGGATGGTCTAAACTAATCTTATTTACTTGGATTTGAATTACTTTTGCTTAATTCCTGGATTATGTTATTTTATCCAATAAACTCTCAACAATTGAGCCAAGGCAGCCTAATATTGCTATTATATAACTTCAGACTGCATTAAAACATTAAAAAAGAGCTGTCCATGAGGCATTTAGTAGATTCTGACTGGAAGTGTGAAACAGAGTAAATTCCCCCAAAACTGCATGTCGACTATTTAATTTATTCTAAATGCTCTTTTGATAACTAATGTTTTTTTAAAACGTCCACCGGAGAACTGATTTGTGTGATGTGAAGATGCTAAAGTGCTTCCTGTTTGCAGCGGTCAGACACACCGTCTCGGACAAAACACTCATTTCATGAGCTATTTTTTAACTTTGGAGGAGGAAAATCACATTTAGTTTGACTCGGTGAGTTTGGAAGTTATATATTCAAGTTAAATCACAATGAGGTCGGGACGGGACAGCCGGCAGCTGTCTTTTTCCCCTTTTTTGTTTTGTCTCATTTCTGTGTTTATTCATTTCGTAAACGTCCGTGTTCAGACTCTATTTCCAAGAGATGACGTGATGTGGTTTGTCTTTATGAAGCAGATGTAAAGACGGAGGATTCTACATGACAGAAAACGTGTGTTTGTTACAAAGAAAGCTGGTTAATTTCTCTGAGGCAGACAACGTCTGACTCCTTCTTCCTGAGCATCCATTGGGACTCGGTATCTGAGCTCACAGACAGACAGACTAAACCCATTTCCTCTCAGAAATATTTGTCAAAATGATCTCTTTTTTTTTTTCATCCCTTTGGTTCGGGCCTACTATTCAAACGAAAACCACATGCTGGTGTTTCCTGACGTTTCTTTTTAGATTTAAAACCATCCTTTGTACGTGTCTGTAAAATATGAAGCTGGTGGGCCAAGAGAGGGTTTGCTTATCGTAGTTTAAAGACTGGAAACGGGCGTCCCTAAAGGTCGCGGACTTGTTGCATCCTTCCTGGAGTCCTGTCATCAGCACGAGGACGCCGGGGACAATAAGTGACGATGCGAGGAAGTCACTGATAAAGTCGGGCAAATAGCAACGAGTTGTTGTACTTTTTGTGCACATTAGTGAGCTTTAGAGGTCCTGGTAGGTGGATTTATTTCCCCTTTGCACAGAACCAGGCTGCTTCCCCAGTCTTTATGCTAAGCTAAGCTAACCAACTGCTAGCTGTGGCTTCATATTTAAATATTTAACCCACAAACATGAAATAAGCACATTTCCCCAAAACTACCATTTTAAACCTGCGATAACTGATTATTTTGTCCACTTGAGGGGAAGCAGAAACAAGCTATACGAACGCACACTCTCAAGTTAAAATGACAAACAGCTGCTTATTTACACATCCGGTAGTTACCGAGCGACGTTGTAATTCATTTGGAGCTGAGATTGTGTCCGCCGGATGAATCTAAGTCCAACTTTCTCTCTCTTTTAGCTCTGTTTTTGGTCTCCACCACCTCGCAAAAGGAAACAAATCTGTCCCTTTGGCTGCTAAATGCTCCTCTATTTTCACCAGCTGGTTGCTCACTTTGACCTTTTAAGGGGTTTGGTCCTGTGGGTTTATCAAAAGAACCAAAACACTAAAGTCGGGGACCATAAAACAAACGCGGAAAGACATGATAAAGCTCCACAGAGCTCCTGCACTTGATTATTGATTATTATAGAGATATCGGCCATTACGGCTTTAAAAACTCAGCTGGACATGTCCACTTCAGAGGTTGTGTTTGGGGCGTTTACTGAACTAACACAAGCTCGTTCCTGCTCACAGGAGGAGGCCGGACGCAGACTGGGAGAGGTCAGGTCCACAGAGGAGTCAGCGGCCCAGTTCCAGTTTGATTCCGGTTTGTTCTCCGTATCCACCGTGGCACATGTTATCGTCCCGTCAGAGAATAACCAACGCCTTGTGTTCTGCAGTCAAAGGTTGAAAGCATCCCTGAAATCCATTGTTTTGGCTTTTATTTCAAAGCCTTCTTTAGAAGAAATGAAGACACGGAGGTTCACAGACGGAGCGGCACTCTGTCTTCACTCGGGGATCTCAGATTTGAACCATCTGGCGTGTGATGTAGTTCTGTGAAAAACAAAAGCAGCGGCGAGATATATCTAGTGTGTGAGGGGCTTTGTGTACAGAGGAAGGTGTCCGTTAAATAGCCTGTAAACAAACATGCAAACTGTTGTCTCTGACAGCGTGCCTCTCCATCGCAGCTCTCTTTTCTTATTCTATTCCACACCTGTCCTTCTATTTAGGTTGTTTTTATTTTCCTGTTCTCTTGGTTCTCAAATTAAATTGTAATCGTAATTTACATAAATGTGTTTCATTTGCACTTTGGATGTTTTATGTAAAGCGCTTTGAATTGTCTTTGAGGCTAAAAAAATTTCATTTAATAAAATGTCTTGTCTAGAGTTGGTTTGATTTATTTAGTCACAGTGCAGGAAGAGGATATTCTGAGATCCTTTAATCAAGTAAAAGTATATATATATATATATATATATCAGCAGCATTTACTTGTGCTTCAAAGGGTACATTTGGAGGAGGATTTTCTTCTTCTTTTTACCCTGAAGAATGTAATGTTTCTTCTACTTAGAGATATGGGAGCTGCAATCAAACTATGCTTTTCCGGATAATTAACACCGTTGCATCAAATCTTAATCAAATCTTAATCCCTTAAATCGGTTGAATCGGGCAAATAGATAGAGGTGAGTGTGAGTTCTCCAGAAATATAAGAGAGAAGTTGATCTCGAGACACAGATAATCATCAAGCTCTCAACGTAACTTTCCATGATGCTCTTGGGGGGGATGTAAACAGGAAGTATAATGTCTTGTTCCAACTTCAAGGCCTAAACATTGCGCTTCAAGTCCTAAACAAGTCATGAATCACCCAGAGGAAGACATGATACTTATCTCAGGAGATGGAGAGAGGGGGATCTCCCTTAAGGTGTGTACGGAATAGATCAACAGGGTCAAATCACAGTGTGGATTCATGGCGATTGGATCATCTCATATGTTTTGGGGTTGTTTAAGATCAAAGTGTGACTATGACGTCAGTCGGGTTGCTCTTTATTTATTTGTGTGGAGGGTGCTGCAGGAATGAGTCCTTAAAACACGGACATGAGTCAGCAAATCTGCAGCACCGGTTCCTTCGTCTCAAAGTCAGTTGTTTGAACGGGTTTTTGATTGGATGCCTGAAATAAGGTGAAGTTAGGGAGATTTTAATATTGTGTGATACCACATTAAAGTCCCTTTATCACCGGAAATGTACATAGAGGAATAATAAGTACAATATATATATACATACATATACATACACTTTTTATTATTACTTTTATTTTTATACCTTTGATTGCAAGTGGTTTGCAATGTATATATATATATATATATATATATATATATATATATATATATATATATATATATATATTTCCACAGCCTGATCTCGGCAGGACAGAAAATTACTTTTGATACTTAAGTACCGTAAATTATTAGATACTTTAAGACTTTTACTCAAGTAGTATTCTCAGAGGTGACTTTCACATTTACTAGAGTCATTTTCCAGTAAGGTATCTTTACTTTTACTCAATTGTGGTCTTTGGGTACTCTATACACCACTGAATATATTAGTAAAAACATTATTGTGGTTACTTTGTTCCATTGTAAACAGAATTAAATCGACAACAAGCTGAATATGTAGTAAGTAAACTATTCTGAAACACTGAGCTGCGTGATAATGATCTCTTGATGCCATCTGATGCAGAAATATTGATCATTTTTCATTCTGTCAGGAGAGAAAATGCATCTGGAAATGTTTTTCCCCTTTTTCGAGATGATGAAATATCTGTCTGTCAATCTGCTGAATGCTCCAATGTTCACCAGCTGCTCTCCAACTGTCTGTTAGAGAGGACTTTAATTTTGGGTGATAATTAGTCCTGTGTTGTTGTTTTTTGCCTGCTTTTTTTGAGGGGGAAATTTCAGAAAAGATTAAAGAAAGTTAGACAGTCTGAAATGTGGCCTAAAATCACCGCAGGGATTTTTAATGGTGTTTACACTGCAGAAAGCATGAAACCAGTACAGGAAACCATTAAAACGGTCCACTTACAGTGATTACCAGTAATGACTACTGGGTCTCGAGGGAGTGTGGGGAGACTTGAATAATTGATTTCACAGAGCATATACAGACTGTGGCAGCTGATCCCAAAAAAATAAAAAAAATAAAAATAAAAAAGGTGATAAAGTGGCCAAAACGCCATGAAACGAAGGGTGATGTCGCCCCCTGGTGGAGAAAACAGGCTTCTTTCTAACATTTTCTAGACCAGCTTTTTTTTAAAATAATAACATATTAATAATATAATTGTTAATAAAAATAATATATTTGTGTACGCGGGGGGGGGGGGGGGGGGGGGGGGGGGGGGGGGGGGGGGGGGGGGGGGGGGGGGGGGGGGGGGGGGGGGGGGGGGGGGGGGGGGGGGGGGGGGGGGGGGGGGGGGGGGGGGGGGGGGGGGGGGGGGGGGGGGGGGGGGGGGGGGGGGGGGGGGGGGGGGGGTGGGGGGGGGGGCTTCTCACATATAGCCGATGAAACAGATTAGATGAAAACAAGACGAGGCTCCCATCTGTGACCAGCTGGGTTGTTGGTGCTCGAATAATAAAACTGGAATGTGCAAATAAAAATATTTTGGATATAAGCTGTGTGTGTGTGTGTGTGTGTGTGTGTTGTGTGTGTGTGTGTGTGTGTGTGTGTGTGTGTGTGTGATAGATACAGATGTCTGTAAATATTAAAAAAAATAAGACTGAAAAACCTCAATTAAAGTTGTCAGACAAGATAAAGCTCCAACTTTCTGAAGGGGTTATGTGCCAAAATGTGAGTTATATAAGAATAACTGGAACAAAAACTTTTGACTAACTCATTATTTCGATACTATGTTGTTGTTTTTAATTTTAGATACAAAGACATTATTTTGAGATGAAAAGTATTATTTATGGAATATTTGGTCATTATTTTGACTTTTCAAAACCCTTGAGAAGGTTTTTCAATATTTTGTCGTACCATATTAAGTCATTATTTTGTCGTACCATAGTCAATATTTTGATTAATATTTGATCAAGTTTGTCATTATTTTAACACGCACAGTAATTATTTAGCTAAGTCAAACTATTGAGAAGGTATTTTAACATACAAAGTAATTTTTTTGCAGCCGTCTTCACATTACTTTTAGATAGTTTGTCATCACAATGACTGACTGGTCGTGGAAATAGACTTCCATCGTGTGCGCGTGCTGAAATGACACAAAAAAGGAAGCGAAGACTAAATAAGAGCGCTCGTGTTCGGACAAGCTTATCATCTTCAAGCAGACATTTCCTCCCCGATTCAGTGTCGCTCTTCCGCACATTACCTCACCCTTCATCCCTCCAGGCGTCAGACGGCACCCAAAGGTCCCTGACTCGGACATCTCTTTGAATATTTGAGTCATCTCATACACCAGAGGATGTGCATGTTAAAACAGAAACACAGACAACCCACTTTCCTATTGGTCCACTGTGTTTCTCACTCTGAGTCCACCAACGGAGCAGCAGACGGAGGCGACAGCGATGTGTGAGGCACACAGAGAGAGTTTTAATAATACACCATAATAAATAATACAACATGGGAAAGCTTCTTCTCTTTCTACTGGTCGCTGCTCTCTGTCTGAGTGCTTCTCTTCAAAGGAAAGGTACGTTTCGTCACAGATGAAGTCTTTTTGACTTTTTTACAATTGACTTATTGTGAAACATTCGTATTATACTTGCGGTGACGATGTCGATTACATTGTTAAATATGATTAACTGTGAGTTAATTAGCTGATTCTGAAGGAAACGAGGGATCTTTGTTTCAGTGGAAAGTACCGTATTTGTACTTTATTGAGTGTTTACGTTATGTTATGATACTATGATACTTTATACTTCTTCTCCAAGACATCTCAGAGGTAAATATTGTACTTTTTACTTCACTACATTTGTCTGACAGCTTTAGTTTCTTCTCAGATTTATGTTTTTCATCCCTATATTATATCTGTTGTTGTTGAATGTTGAAGAAACTCCTCCTCCTTCTTCAGATAAATAAACTCTTTTTTTTAAAAAGCCTCTTGGATCAGCTGGAAGATGCATCGTCACACAGCTGTGGTTCTTTGTAGAGAGAGGTTCTCACAGGACGGAGACCACAAACACATGATGATCTCACAGTGATGTAGATTAAACTAGAACACAGCATATAGAGGAGTTAACATGAAACACACATTAATGCAGCAGAAATGTTCATCCAGAAACAATCAGATATTAGTAAAACACCGATAGGGAGCATTTTACTGCACTATGAGTACGTTCTCTTATACTTAAGCAACAGATGTTTCTCTAGAAAATCCGGTTTTTAGGACACGAGATGTTTTATCATCGAGATCACGGCTGAACGGGCGACTTCACATGAAGATGAAACTGAAGGCGTCACTTTGGGGAACCCACATTTCATATTATATTTATTTTATTCCAGACTCATGAGTCCATAAAGCAACAAACACAAATACAACAACCAATATATAAAATACAATACAATTACAATACAGGGACATAGGTACAATTACTGCAGTTAAAAAGTCACTCGTGGTTTAAAAACATACAAACACTTGTTCCAATGTTTCCAGAAACGGGAAAAATACCTTGTATCACTCTGTGTTGGCTCAGTTAAGACTTTTATAATTACATTTAATCGACATTTAACACTTGTATATAAAATTCCCTCAACACAGCATGGAAAGTGGGAACATTACGACTCACAAACATCTGACTTGCACTTGTCCATCTGGGAAGCTTGAGCAAGATTCTGAAAGCATCATTAAATGCCACCTTCGTAGAATCAACAAATAAATAAATAATCAACAAAACAATAATGAACATTGTTTTTAGTCGCCGTCTCATTGGCATGTTTTCAGTGATTGTGACACAATGTATTTGAAGTTTATCGAGATGGAAAGATATTGCGTGATAGGTAATGAATCTTAGTAAAAAACCTCCTGAACTTGTGCATGTTGTTGTTGTTGTTGTTGTTGTTGCAGAGAAATGGAGAAACAGAGCGCGCAGCAGCAATAGCTCGGAGGTCGCGGTCCGCGAGGCCCAGAATGTTTCTCGGCGATTCTTTTCAGCCCGACTTCTTCCTCCCGACGCTGAATGGGACTCGAGCTCCCATTTCATCTCATTCCCCTCCGGCACTGCGTTACCTCGGCAACGGCACAGCCGGCTACCTCCGCGGCCCCCTGAGCACGCGGGTCATCCCCGTGGTCTACATGCTGGTCCGTCGCCGTGGGGATCCCGGCCAACCGTCGCCATCTTGTGCACGCTGGCCTCGAAGGTCAGGAAGGTGTCCTCCGCCATCCTCTACAGCAGCCTGGCCGTCTCCGACCTCTTCCTCCTGCTCTCCCTCGTCATCAAGGCCCTCTACCATTTCCACGGAAACCACTGGGTGCTCCGGGGAGGCCGCCTGTCGGGTGGTCACCGCCTGTTTCTATGGCAACCTCTACTGCTCGGACCCAGACGCTGGCCTGCATCAGCGTCAAGCGCTACCTGGCCGTGGTGCACCCGTTCATGTACAAGAGTCTCCCCAAGAGGATGTTCACAGGCCTGGGTCAGCGTGGCCGTGTGGGGGGTGTTTCGGCGCCGCCGTCGTCCCCGAGCTGCTGGTCCGGCAGAGCTACTGGATCCCCGAGTTGGGCCGCGTCACCTGCCACGACGTCCTGGCCCCTGCGCCACGACTCCCACTTCTTCCTGCTCTACTACAACCTGTTCCTCACCGTCTTCGGCCTGCTGGCGCCGCTGGTGGTCCGCGGTGGCGTGCTACGGCCGGATCGTGCGCTAGAGCTGAACCGGTCGCACCACGACTGGTCGATGCTACGTCAAGGCCAGCTCGCTGGTGCTTCGCCATCTTCCTGCTGTGCTTCGCCCCCGCCGGGGCGCTGCACTTCCTCCATTACGTGCAGCTGTTTTCGGACTGGACGGAGAGTTTGTACGTGCACTTTAATGTGGCGGTGTTTTGTGCTGCCTGCACGCCTGTCTGGACCCCTTCCTCTTCCTGCTCATGTCCAAGTCTTCAGGCTCCAGCCTTTACTTCAGGGCCTTCAAGGGCAAGACCCTCAGCCTGTCTGTGTAAGGGGGACCGGAACCAAAAACTGTTTTCTCTGTGGCTGGACTCCAGAGAGAAAGCAGAAGGACCCCTGAGTGTGTTCACGACGAACAAGTTACGTGTCACATTACATGTGCTCTCTTTAAAAGTAGAATTAATATTGTTGTGCAGCAATATAGTTCATGTGTGTGTGGAGTCAGAGAGAAGACAGATGTGTGAATGTATGTTACGTGTGTAAATAATGAAAAGAGAAAAAAATGCATTTATGTATCAAACACATGATCATTAATGTGTTTTTTTAAATATATATTTGTATTCTGTTGAGTTTGGGGGACACAAATCAAACACAAGTTTTTTTCTTCTTCTTCATATTTGAGTTGAAGTCCCGTGATGAGCATTTATTTATGCATTCAAGTTTATAACTGACAAGAACTAACACGAAACAGACTGAACATGTTCTCTGTGTTCTCCGTATGTGTGTGAAGCAACAATGAAGTCAAACATAAACTTATCGAAGTCCCCGACGTATTGTTGTGTTTCGTGTTTTCATTTTGTGTGAACCTCTCCTTCTACAGCCGAGCTATACTACCAACTCCACGGGGGGGAGGGGTTGGTATTTCCTGCCAAGCCTGCACAGGATGTCAGATGACACACACACACATGTACACACACGCACACACACACACACACCCACACACACACGCACACACACACACACACTTAGAACTGGAAAAAACAGGTTCCTGAAATGATTTTGTATGTGACTTTATCTGTCTCGAAAACACAAAGTCTGAAGGCAAAATGAGGCCTAAATATATATGAAAGTACTTTAAACTTTAAAAAGAGTTGATTATTGATCACTTGATTCGACTTCATCTACTATTGTAGCATTTGATTCATCTAAAATTCTCACTTTAATTGAAAAGTGTCGATTCTTTAACCATAAACACTGTCGCCAATTTGAGAGCCCAAATAAGGCCGAGGATGCAGGTGAAAGGTCACAGGATGCAGGTGAAAGGTCACAGGATGCAGGTGAAATGTCACAGGATGCAGGTGAAAGGTCACAGGATGCAGGTGAAAGGTCACAGGATCAGCTCATCAGAGCCTGCAGACTCAAACACTGCAGATCCAGCGTTGTCGCACCTCGGGAGGAACCCGAGAGAGTGAGACGGATCGAACCTGAAGCTGCACCAACAAAGTTTACACTGAAACCCCAAACAAATGCACCTGAAGACGGAAGTCTTGAGGCTCACGTTGACTCATGGAAGAGGTTCTGGTCCCACACTCTGATCGTGCTTTAGTCGTTTTTTGTACATTAGAGTGTGACCTCCTGTCGTAGGCGTCGGTGGGTTAAAACTCGTCTGCAGCGTTGATCCATCGCAGCTGAGACATGAGTCACTGCACAAATATTTATGAAACACAGATTCAAAACAGGCGTTTCCTACTAAGAGACAGCTCAATCCTCTGAGGGGTAACAGCAGGAACACAGAGAGCACACAAGAGACTCAGCCACTGGTATAACATGTAATATATATATTATGTATCATATATATAATTTATATATATTATATATCCAGGACCTCGTCCTCCACCGTGAACCTCTCCATCCTCCCTCCACCCGGACCTCCTTCCTCCATCTCCCGAAGGCCGGTTGTGGTCGTCCTTCGATCAGAGGATCGGCGGTTCGATCCCCGGCTCCGCTCGCCCATGTCGATGTGTCCAACAACAAAAAAGCGTCAAATAAACAATCAAATCAATATTTTCCGCCTGTGTGGTTAAATATATTTAGCATTAAAACAATTGTACAACATGAGTTTTTATTTTAACAATAACAGATGTTTCAAATGATATTTTAGGTTAACAACCTAAAAATGAATGATATTCTACAATAAATTTAAAAAAACACGTGATCTTCATCACTGACGAGTTTATGGATATATTTAATATGATCATTATTTACTGGTAAAAATAACCGGTTTATGTGTTGAATACATGAAGCTCACTGCACACAGTTGGACCAGCAAACAGACAATAATTTATTCATAATAATATTAATATATTCTTAATCATTTTAATAATTTTCAAATATTAGTAACAAATAATAAATGCAATTATAATAATAATAATTACATTTTATATAGCACTTTTCTAGGTTTTCAAAGACTTAACATAATTATGTCAATGAATTATTAATAATTGTAATAGTGTTCATGTATTAGTCATACTTTTAATACTAATAATACATTCATAATAATTTATTTGCATGGACCAGACCAACCACTGAAGTCCAATAAGCTAAAACTGAAACATTTCCTCTTAAATGGTGGTCAAAGCAAACAACAGTGAGCCGTCAGAAAGTCTTTGGATAATAACACCTGAGGACACGCTTACGTAAACCACGTGGTGGTGTATTTTATATATAAAGGGGGCCCTCTGCTGGCGGAGAGGGGTAATAACACATGCGGACGCTGAACACAGCCGTTCAAATGAAAGTCTTTATTCAATGTGAAGACACACCAGAGGAATCCACCTTTACACTGCATCACTTTCTTATCAAAATAAATCATATCAAGGACTGGTAATAGTTTTTTTCTTTTCTTTACACAGCAGAGGTTTTTAAACCCCCCCCCCCCCCCCCCACCTGCTGGATAACATCTTGTAGTACACACAGTCATCTCACCACGAGCATGCCCTTTCACGATGACCTAGAAGTCCGTATAATGAACACCTGTCCACAACAAATCTGACAACGCACGAGAATGATACATTCACCTTTGACCCCCCCTCCCCCCCTCCCCACAGCAGAGGAACAGCGAAACACACCAAAATGGAAATAAAGCACACACACACACAACAGAAGGATTTCTGTAACAAACATGCAGGTTTTTTTTCTTTCTTGGAAAAAGTGATCGTTGTTTGTTCGGCACGGGTGGAGAAGACGAGGCGGACGAAGATAAAGCATCGAACGTCTGGAACACCAGATTGAATCATTCCAGTCCAAAGAAAAGTGGGTCCTTAAAAAAAAAAGGAAACGGCTGCATGGAGGAGGTCATGTACTGCATTTGCTTTTCATAAATATGGCAACAGAACATCACATACTGCATGTTGACACTAAACATAACACATTTGAGAATAACTGAATGAAACAGTGCTGTATTTTCTGTGTGTTATTTACATTTTTTCTATGATGGAGGTTTTAAAAGCTCTGTTCACCCAAATCAGAATAAAAACATATTCTCTTATTCAGCCGAGTCGATTTAGAGCCACGTGGGTTTTAAAATGGAGTTTTGTTTCTCTCCTTCACAGCAATGAATATTCTCAATAGTTTTGACTGGATCTTCTTTCTATGATGGAAATAATCTCTATGAAATGTGTTTTCTGTTGATCATCCAGAGGAACCAGGACAGTCCAGAATAAAATATCTCAACAACTATTTACTGTTTGCCATGAAACATCGTAGTCATGGTCCACAGATGATGAACCCTATCTGGTGTCCACATTTAGCCTACTATCTGTATGACTAGTAAATATTTTTGTTTGGAATTTGGGTGAACTGATCCTTTAAGCATGGCTTTTAGTTTCATTTCATCATGTAGTTCAAATCCCCCCAAAACACGTCTCTAGTGTAGAAACAAACAAAAACGACTTCACTGGCTCTTCAGCCGAGTTGCCAGGAAAACGTGTTGGCAATGTACGTTTCTGTAAACCATTGATACGTCAACATCTTTGCATTCGGCAGAGTAAGTGTCGTATTATATTGAATGACCTTTGTTGATAGTCATGATGTATCATAACTAGTATACACACGCAATAATGTCCAATAATGGTGGGTGGGAAAAGTATTGGATGGGTCAAACAAATACAGGACTTTAAAATAACATGTTACGTTACACTTGTTATGAAAAGCTACGTAAAAAGTTGTTGTTATTATTTCATTAATGGTAGTTATGTTGCTACAGTTGTAACTTTAAATTGTTAAGTTATGTTGTTACAGTTGTAATGTTACATTGTTACAGTTGTAACATTACATTGTTACGTTGTTATGTTACATTATGTTGTTACAGTTGTAACTTTACATTGTTAAGTTACGTTGTTATTTTGTTACAGTTGTAACATTACATTGTTACGTTGTTATGTTACATTGTTATGTTGTTACAGTTGTAACTTTACATTGTTAAGTTACGTTGTTATTTTGTTACAGTTGTAATGTTACATTGTTACAGTTGTAACATTACATTGTTACGTTGTTATGTTACGTTGTTATGTTACTTTGTTATGTTGTTATGTTGTTACAGTTGTAACTTTACATTGTTAAGTTACGTTGTTATTTTGTTACAGTTGTAATGTTACATTGTTACAGTTGTAACATTACATTGTTACGTTGTTATGTTACGTTGTTATGTTACTTTGTTATGTTGTTATGTTGTTACAGTTGTAACTTTACATTGTTAAGTTACGTTGTTATGTTGTTACAGTTGTAATGTTACATTGTTACAGTTGTAACATTACATTGTTACGTTGTTAGGTCGTTACAGTTGTAACTTTACATTGTTAAGTTACGTTGTTATGTTGTTACAGTTGTAATGTTACATTGTTACAGTTGTAACATTACATTGTTACGTTGTTAGGTTGTTATAGTTATAACGTTACATTGTCACAGTTGTAATGTTACACTGTTACGTTGTTGTTTTGTTACGTTGTTATGTTGTTACAGATGTAACGTTACATTGTAATGTTGTTACAATTGTAATGTTACATTGTTACAGTTGTAACATTACATTATTACATTATGTTATTATGTTACATTGTTACATTGTTACATTGTTACATTGTTATGTTGTTACAGTTGTAACTTTACATTGTTAAGTTACGTTGTTATGTTGTTACAGTTGTAATGTTACATTGTTTGTTGTTACAATTGTAACGTTACATTGTTACAGTTGTAACATTACATTATTACATTATGTTATTATGTTACATTGTTATGTTGTTACAGTTGTAACTTTACATTGTTAAGTTACGTTGTTATGTTGTTACAGTTGTAATGTTACATTGTTACAGTTGTAACATTACATTGTTACGTTGTTAGGTCGTTATGTTGTTACAGTTATAACATTACATTGTCACAGTTGTAATGTTACGTTGTTATGTTGTTACAGATGTAACATTACATTGTTACATTGTTATGTTGTTACAACATATGTTGTTGTTATGTTGTAATGTTACACTGTTACGTTGTTTTTTACATTGTTACAGTTGTGACGTTACATTGTGACGTTGTTATGTTGTTACAGTTGTAATGTTATGCTGTTACGTTGTTGTTTTTTACGTTGTTATGTTGTTACAGTTGTGACGTTACAGTTGTGACGTTACAGTTGTGACATTACATTGTTATGTTGTTACGTTGCCACTTTAAGCTGCCGCATTACGCTGTCGCGTTAAGCTGACGCGTTACGTTGTTACGTTAGATTGTTGAAACATTAATGAATCATTTCCCAACATAAATACATCTTTGGTTCAGAAACGTCCGCATCCAACGTAACAAAAAAGCGTACAATGCCAACATGTTTTTTCTTGCGACTGGGTTGGGCTCTTATAACAGTTTGTCTGGACACACACACTTACTCTTTCACACCCAGCACCACACACACACACACACACTGCAGTATCAAGAGATGAGAGACGGGAAAAAGCGCGGGACAGAGCAGCAAAGCTTCCTGCAAAGGTTTGTAAGGAGAGCCCGGCTCAATGGAGAGAGAGGCACGACATTTGAGAAAGGCCTTTGAGTTTTGAGAGGGAGCAGCAGCAGCAAGGCAGGAGGAGATAAACAGAGCAAGAGGACACGATGAGGAAACCAAGAACGTGGGACAGATAAAGGGGAGTGAAAAAAACAAGAAGAAGAAGAAGAGCAGATTATAGCAGCAGAGTATAAATTCTTCTTGGCAAGATCAGATTGCATCGGAGAGTGAAAGCCCTTCGCGGTGAGCTCGGTGCCACAAGACGAACACGACGCAGACGAAGAGAGGAAGCATTCAGACGAAAAGGTCTCCAATCTCAAAAGTCTCTTACTGTAAAAAGCAGAAAATGTAAACTTCTTTTCACTTTAGAAAAGTAGCTGCTGAAGTTGCCGGTTTTCACTAAACTACGATACCGTTATAGATTTTTAAACTTTTTTTTTATTATGGCCTTGTCATTCTTGCAAGTTTTTTTTTAGCAAAAGGCTTGAACGTGGTCAACCATGAGTGGAGTTCTGATCTCGGGTGTAGAAGCAGAGGTCAAGAGCACACCGGTGAAGCAATAAATAACATAAATACTATAATCACATAAATTACTAAATATATATAGCTTTACATGTAAACGAGCGTAATCACATAAAAGGCTGTTACAAAATGATTTGGAACAGTTTGACATTTTGTTATAAGATAATTATTATGATTATGTCTTGATGGTAATATTTGACGCTTCTGCCAGCAGCCAGTTACAGAGATCAGATCAGACAATGTTTTCAGTTTTAATATCAGGTATAGAATATAAAAAAATGCTGACATGAGAGGACACACTGGGAATAGTCATGTGTTGGGTTTTTCATTGAGTAAAAATAAGAAAATATAGATAAGCTTTCATAAATTCAAACAAACTATACAATTTAAAATAATTATTCTATCTTTTGAACTGTTTAGATTACTAGACAGGTACTAACATATTGTATCTTCTCTTTATAAAGACAGGATACTGACGGTAAGACTGCAGTATCTTGACTTGAGTTGAGACTTAGACCCAGTTAATTGAGCCACATGTCTGTTAGCTTAGCTTAGCATGAAGCCTGGAAGCAGAGGGCAAAAGCTAGCCTGGCTCTCCACCTGACCAAGAAATATTCCTGCTCATAAGCCTCCTTAAAACCATCTGTTGTTTGAACAGTGTCTTTTTTTTGTAAAGGCTTAAAGGGACAGTTCACCAAAATAAAAAAATTAACATTTTACTTTGTACCTGTGGAGCTATTTATCAGTCTAGATTGTTTAGGTGTGAGTTCTTGTGGTGCTCGAAGCGCCAAAGAAATGAAAAGAAATGAAGAACTCTCTCTTCTCGTAATCACGACCTGGCAGATAATCCACAGACCTCGTTGTGAGCAGTTTAATGTCAACAAAATATTGTTGAAAGAAAATACTTCCTCCTTGAAACTGCTCACAAAAACAAGACTACTTTTTCCGCATGCGTCCAGTCTTTATGCTAAGCTAACTGGCTGCTAGTGTGAGCTTCGAATAGGCGCGTCACTAAAAATGTCAAACTATTCCCGGGAAAGGGGGGGGTGGGGGGGTGTTGAGGGGAGTCCAAGCCTTTCGCAGCTCCGACACATGCATTAGTGGGTCGCACGTGAAGAGCTGCTGAGATACAGAGTTGTTTCTGGACTCTCTATATATCTACGGCTCATTCCGTTAATCTGGATCATTTACCGGGTGTTTCACTCAGATGCAACAATAATAACAATCGCTTGTTCGAGAACATCCTTCATTCAAATAATTTTAAAAAAACAAGACGGACGCTGGCGATGCTCGTTTCGGTGACATTCAAGCGAGTGTTTACGTCGATGCACTGAATGAAGCACCTGGTGAACAACACGCGCCCTTCGAGGGGTTTACATGAGGACGTTGGCGCGAGTGTCTGGCAGCCGGAGCCCCACCAGCCCGCCGCCAACCAACACAGACGACGCCATCAGGATGGGGATGGCCTTGGTGATGCCGACCAGCGAGCCAAAGATCAGGTTGCCCAGCACCGCTGCCAGCTTGCACATGGCGTTGCAGAAGCCAAAGCCTGTGCCCCTGGAGACAAGGAGAAAAGGAGACAAGGAGACAAGGAGACACAGGAGAGAGAGAGAGAGTCAGAACTTGAAGCTCTCTGTAGAGCCAGTGTTGGGTTTGTCCGTTCTGGGCTTCTGTAGAAACATGGGTGGACTCCGTAAAGGGGGACACACTCCCTTAAAAGGACGTGAACAAAACAAGTACAATAAATAAATAAATCACACAGTAAAAGGTATAATAAATCAAAGAAAACAAAGAAAAAGGTACCGAAATATAATCGGACTGAGTGGTTGATTTAGATTAAACAGCGGATTGGACAGACTTTGTATATTGTGGATACATAGATTTACAATCCTCGACTGACCTCCTGTCGGTCGGGTACAGCTCCGTGGTGACCACATCCAGGGAGTTCCAGGCGGAGATGCTGAGGCCGTTGTAGAGACACAGCATGAAGATCATCATGGACTCGCTGGTGCCGAACCAAAGGAAGAAGCAGCTGATGCCCGACAGCACCATGGACCCTCCTGCGGGACACAACACGTCTGTCACGCCTCGGGACGCAAAGACACAAAGCTTCTCTTCACGGAGGATGCGATGTCATACCTAACATGCTCAGGCGGCCTATTTTGTCCATGAGGAGGGCCGAGACGATGTTCCCGGGCAACACGGCCAGCGTTCCCAGGAAGTTGACGAAGTAGACCCAGTAGGCGCTGTAGTCGTCGTCGAACGTCATCTGGCAGCCCGTCTTGTTGTGGTGGAATGAGCTGTTGATCACTCTGGAGTTCGTTAGTTTGGTGTCGTCGATATCTGGAAGAGTGAGAGGAGAAGAAGCCTTCAGTTTCTGTGAGGAACTTTCAACTGGTCCTGACCCAGTCCCCGTTTAGTCCTGGTCCTCTAGTGACCGCCAAGACCATCAGAAGGAAGATGGTCTGTTTCTATAGAGTTTTTCTTAAAGCTCTTCATCGGGGCCACCGGGTCGGATTCTGGTGAAACCAGATGACATCATGCAGGTTCACCAGAAACCCCTTCAGCTCAGACTCCAGCAGAGACCAGTCCACCGTGGACAGACTCTTCAGATCTAGCAGAGACCAGTCCATCGTGGACAGACCCAGATCTAGTAAAGACCAGTCCACTCCGTCTACAGTTAGATTTAAAAGACTATTTTAATATCTGGATCTGTTATTATTTAATGTTCTTTTGGTGTTCGGTTTAGTGTTCCCTTTCTCAACTACGTGCATATGAAACTCACAGTATGTACTAAATAAACCTGAATAGTTAAAATGTCTGTGGGCTCGGTCCCAAAATAGAAACGGTGTATTAATAACCTCCAGCTGATGCAGCTGCCCTGCTCTCACCTCTGCTCTCATGACGCACTCCTGCCTCCCTTTTCTCTCCATCCTCTGCTCTCTGGAGACACATTGCCGGGGGCAGAGAGACTTCATTTCCCAGGGGGCAGCAGCAACCTGCCGTGCCCTGACTGCTTCCATGTTCAGCTTTTTTTCCGGAGCGCTGGGGGGCGGGGGGGGGGGACTATTTCCACCGTTCGCTCCCACAAGATCTGATTCAGCTCCGGTTTCTAATGTCCGCCCAACCTTTCCTTTACTTCCTGCTCCTGGTTTTTATTTAGTTTTTTTGTCAGCCGCCAAGAACGATTGGTTTGCACTTTTGCAACACATCCTGGATTTATCTTTTGAATGCTTCTTCAGATGCCTTACAGGTGATGAAGGGAGAGGGAACATCCAGCTCTCCAGAGAATCATCCTCATGTTCCTCGCTGTTACGATATACGATAAAAAAAAAAGCATCCCCTCCAGGAGTGTTGGTGCCGTTTCAAAATGGACATTTTTCAAACGCTCTTCAGCCTGAGCTCGCCTCAGTTTCTTTGTTAACTCCAGTCGCCTGAGTTCGGAGAGGCAATCTGTGTCCAGGGGGCCCAGAGGTTGACGCTGGTAATTTAGTGGAATAACAAAAGCACAGCCATAAATGTTCAAAACCCAATCTCCCCCCCCCCCCCCCCCCCCCCGGAAGCTCGCACGATAAACCCAAAATGAACTGTCGGACACAGACGGAGCGAGACTGCAGGATGAGAGCAGTTTCTGGGGTGGAAGGAGAGGAACCGGGCGCCCCCCTGACTGTGATCCTGCAGGTGAAGACTCACCCGTGTTGTAGAAGAAGGAGTCTATGAAGGTGCAGTTTTTGAAGAAGGATCCCACGGAGGAGACGTCTTCGAAAAAGCAGTTGAGGAAAGAGGAGTCGATGAACGTGACGGATTTGATCTTCATACCGATGAACCTGGGAGGAGAAGGAGAGGACGTTGTTACACGCATAAAAGGTTCAAAAGAAGGAAGCAATAAAACAGGATAAGGCGATGATACCGAATTAAATGTGGACTAAAAAGGATCGTAATCATATGCCATTTTTTTTTTTTTACTATGCATTATTCTTTCCTGTTCGCCTACATTTCCCCACAATTCAACTCCAACACAGCCAGTTGTGGATTTGAGTGTTTTCTAGCAGCATCCTGTTAGCCTCCAGCTGTTAGCCTGCAGTAGAGACGAGCAGCTTCCTTCTCACACTTGTATTCCATGGAGGTTCATGGAGGACTTTCACGCTGTTTGGGGTCCTCCGTGAAACCAAAAGTAAAACTATAGTATGTTCTTGCACCTTTTACTTGACATAAGATCCAATCCTGCATGTCCACGGTCGAACGAGAGCGCTCACCAGAAGTGATCTGTTTGATCTGCTGCTCGCTGCCGTGCACAGTGTCATGTTCTTGATTCAATCTCCTAATAAACAGAGGGGATGGAAAACAGAAAAACGCCTATCTTCTTGCCTGGCCTTTGTGTAAATCAGAACCGGGAGGAAAAGGTGTGAGTGTGTCGGTGAGAGAGAGAGAGAGAGAGAGAGATAAAGTGTTTCATTTCCTGGTGGTGGGGGAGATAGATGCAGCAGGATAGATATTACCAGCAGTGGTGTGTGCTGTTAGTGGGATACCGCGGGATGGTTGGGGTACCACGGGATGGGGTACCACGGGATGGGATACCGCGGGATGGTTGGGGTACCACTGGATGGGGTACCACGGAATGGGGTACCGCGGGATGGGGTACCACGGGATGGGGTACCGCGGGATGGGGTACCACGGGATGGGATACCGCGGGTTGAGGTACCGCGGGTTGAGGTACCGCGAGATGGGGTACCGCGGTACCCCAACCCGCGTTACATTGTTACAGTTGTAACATTACATTGTTACAGTTGTAATGTTACATTGTTACAATTGTAATGTTACAGTTGTAATGTTACATTGTTACAATTGTAATGTTACAGTTGTAACGATTTCATTTAGTATTTTTTTATTTTTTTTTACCTGTCATTCAGGAAGACCCCGTTTCTGTGGATCTGGTTCTCCAGGGTGAAGTTGAAGGTGAAGTCTTCAATGCGTTCGCTGTTGTGGATCTTCACCCTGGAGGCGTAGTCGTCGGCCTGGAGGTGCTTGATGACATCGGGGAACCACACAGAGAGCCCGTAGTACCTGTGGACACACACACACACACACACACACACACACACACACACACAACAGCTTTTATTCAATTCAATTGATTAGTTTAGTTTAATGTGCCTCAGAGGGCTTCACAACCAGAGACTTCCTCTTATTGAACAGCTGAGGGCTGTGATTGGTTGAGGGCTGTGATGGGCTGAGGGCTGTGATTGGCTGAGGGCGGTGATTATCTGTATTTTTTGGAGCTGGCAAGTTAAACAGAAAAAGAAAAAGAATATTTCTTGTCACAATAAGAGAACTGACAGGCTATTAAAAAAACAACAGACAAGACAAAGAGAACGAACACGATTTGACACAAAATTAACACAACTATTTAGTTTTCCTTGTCGCACAACAGCTTACTTTTGTCTCTTTTTAAACCTAAACTTTCCAACTTGTGTGTAGAAGTTGTGCTGTGCAGGAAACCTCTTACCCAAAGGACAGAGTGAACCAGACCACAGCCAGCTTAATGGTGTTGTCTTTCACCGGGTAGTTGAAGCACCTCATAAAAGTCAACCAGATCTGTAGCAAAAAGGAAAAATAGTTTTACTCAATTTAAATCTCGTAAAAAAAGAATGAATCAAACCAGAACAGAGGAAAAAGGAAGCGTACGCCTCTGAGCTCGGTCTTGATCTTGAGGAGGGCCTTGAGCACCGGGTTGGCCGACTCGTTCTGCATCTCCACCAGCTCGTCCAGCTGCTTGGGGACTTTGATCCGGTTCACCTGCAGGGGGAGACGCTGCTCTGTCAGCCGGCGGCGGCGTTACAAGCAGCAGGAGTGACGGCGGTGTGACCGGCCAGGCGTGTACTCACGGTGAAGACTCTCTCCGGCTCTCCGCGGGCTCGCATGTTGGTGTCGTGGATGTGTTTGAGCACCATCCAGGCCTCGTCGTGTTTACCCGTCTGAGGGGACAGAGTGTGAATACACAGCAGGATCTCATTGGCCTTTAACCTCTGCTCACACTCTCACAGGTGTGTGTGTGTGTGTGTGTGTGTGTGTGTGTGTGTGTGTGTGTGTGTCTCTCTCTCACCTCCAGGAAGAAGCGAGGGCTCTCGGGCATAAAAGTGAGAGCCACCACTGCAGAGACACACGGCAGCGCACACACCACCACAAACACCCTCCAGCTGTGGAACTGGTAGGCCGAACCCATGCTGAAACTCCAGCCTGCACAGGGAAGCACAACACACCAAAATAACACCAAACATGATTAAGACAAACACACAGAAACTCATTCGGAGCTCTTTCTTTCCTCCTCGGTTGGACGCACTGAAGGTTTTTAAAGTTTCAGTCGACGCTCCGGCCGCTTTACCGGGTGAAAGCGCCGCGTTCGTCTGACCTTTCAGCGACATGTCGAGGATCAATATGTGACGGAGCATTTTCTGTGTACGTCTGAATTAGTTTCACACAGAGGATCTGCAACAGGAAAGTATGTTAGCGTGGACGTCGTGTAGTGTGTGTGTGTGTGTGTGTGTGTGTGTGTGTGTGCGTGCGTGCACCAGCACAGACTTCATTAGGGGGATTATAGCTTTAATGGACTAGAGGAGATGTCTGACTGATTCATATACTCAGCAAGATTTATGTTCCTATTCCACAGTAGGTGAGCACGGCTGAGGCACACACACACACACACACACACACACACACTGTCCTTGGCCATTGTTCAACGCTGTGACACACACACACACACACGGAAAGGCAAGCTGACAAATCAAGCTTGCAGCTCGCACTGCGACACACGCGTGATAAAATAAATAAAACACAGGCTGCATGATTTTATTTTACTGTATCACATTCTTAACACCTTAAAGACAGAATGACACACACACACGCACACACACACACACACACAGTTATCTGGCCTTTGTCCACAGATCGATGCACAGAGCACTGCGGCGGAACCGGCTGCCCACACACACACCGCTGCGTGTCGGAGAGAAAAATGTGTTAAAACTCTGGCGTCTAATCAATTTGGCTTCAATTATGAGACGCAGCCGGCGCTCGAAAAGCATAAATAAAGTGTGTGACGACAGACAGAGAGCCTTTGTATTAATAATGTATATCTTTAGCTACTAGATGAGACACTAATACTCATTGAGATGAGCACATTGTTTGTATTACTGAAAGCTGCTTGGTGTCACAGACAATGTAAAGAGAAACTATGAATATGGATCTTTAGATATAGATTTTAAACAATTCTGCGTGACTAGATACAAAAAGGAATATATATTTGATTTGTCGATTTAGAATCTGGCGCTTTAAGCATGTCGTGTGGTTTTTAGTGGTCTCTTAAAAGTAACAGCAGCACACATTAGGTGTTTTCTCCTGATCCCAATTCATTGCATGTGTGTGTTAATGTCGTGTTTTCTCTCTGTTCCCATCACAGAGAGGTCATTGCTCGGGTGTACTATGACGCAGACCACAAACAAAAACAACAACAACCGTGATGCTGAAACTAAATGTAAGTCGACTCTACAAGCAGTCAGTGGGTCAGAAGGCGGCTCTTCCTCATGAAAATAACGTGGGTTTATTTGGCTGCACTGTAAACAGATACACCAGCTGCTCTCGGGTCGTATTTCTGCTCAACCGGTGTTTGCTGCCCACAGACTTATGGGACATGTAGTATCAAGCTGCAGTTTGTGTCTGCCTTAAAGCTGCATTCTCTCTGCTGACCACCAGGGGGCGACTCCTCTGGTTGTATAGAAGTCTATGCTTCATGTGTTAAAGCTGCATTCTCTCTGCTGACCACCAGGGGGTGACTCCTCTGGTTGTATAGAAGTATATGCTTCATGTGTTAAAGCTGCATTCTCTCTCCTGACCACCAGGGGGTGACTCCTCTGGTTGTATAGAAGTATATGCTTCATGTGTTAAAGCTGCATTCTCTCTCCTGACCACCAGGGGGCGACTCCTCTGGTTGTATAGAAGTCTATGCTTCATGTGTTAAAGCTGCATTCTCTCTGCTGACCACCAGGGGGCGACTCCTCTGGTTGTATAGAAGTCTATGCTTCATGTGTTAAAGCTGCATTCTCTCTCCTGACCACCAGGGGGCGACTCCTCTGGTTGTATAGAAGTCTATATAAATGACATGAGTTTATGGTCTCAATCTCTAGTTTCAAGTCTTCTTCAATACAGCGTGATGTTCATTTAGTAAATTATGGTCTATATAGAGTCAAACAGACCATAAAGCAGGGTATATGCTTTAGGGCGGGGCTACAAGGTGATTGACAGGTCGCTACGAGCCGTATATGGGTGACGTCACGACGCCTACTTCCACTTCGTGGTCGTAGAAGAAGAAGAAGAAGAAGAAGAAGGCTCTTGGTTTCTCTACATGTTGCACAGGGACATTTATATTGATCCTTTATCCTAGATAACAACACCACTTTGTTAAGGGACTTAATCAACCGGGTTTACAGAGACCCGCACTCAGAGGAGAGACCCGGTCCTGATGATGAACACACAGCCCTGAAAGAAAAAAAGGCAAACAAAGGAACCCTTCCTCCTCACTCCTCCTCACTCCTCCTCCTCTCCTCACCTTTCGATTGTCCCTGACACCGGCCACATAAATCACCCCCGCCTCTCCTTCCTGCTTGTCCTCCTAATCTCTTCCCCTCGCTCCTCCTTCCTCGTCCCCTACACACCGGATTGATTTCATTTCACTCATCTTTTGTTCTCCTCCTCTTTGCCTCCTCCCTCCTCTGATGATGCTCCCTCGCTATACGACCTTTTGTGTAGTTTTTCCTCCTCTGGAATCGGGTTTGAGCTCCGACATGTTTCACAATATACCACGAAATTAATCCCTTTTTTTTTTCAGTCCCGACAGCTTTGAGTATCGACCGATACCGAGGGCCAATATTTTAATTAATAAGCTTCGTGGAAGTGACTGTGATTATTGATTAGACATCACTTTCATGACTCTGCAAAACAAAATGTTACACTTAAAGACATATATAGATTTTCTGAGTTCATATAATCTACTTGTGTTTAACCCAATCATCCACCACGGCCTCTTCCATGAGCAGACTTTTGTCTTCATCCTACGTCAGTTGCTCTGAGCGTCTATGGGATGGATTGGCGTTAGTTGAACGCCTTGTTTTACTGTTTCTGAGTAGTGCGACACACATAAAGTCTCCAAACTTCAGGACCATTTGATCACAGCGACGCTGACGAAGAAGAAGAAGGAGGAGGTGTCCCTCACCGTAGTGTGGGATGATGGCCCAGGCCATGGCGGAGGCGTAAATCCCTCCGATCATCCAGAACATGCAGAGCCAGCTCAGATGCTCGCCTCTCTTCTCCCGAGCCAACACCTCCGCGAAGTAGGAGAACACGATCGGCACGGCTCCGCCGATCCTGCAGGAGAGGAGGCGGCCGGTCGGCCGTATTGAGCTATGAAAGCTCACCAATGCATTGGTGTGTGTGTGACAAACGATTATGGACATGCAAAACAGATTCACGGTGACAGAAAAATCATTTGTAGCCTTTGAGCGTTGAAATGTGTGAACTCGGACGAATATCAACAAAGGAAATGAAAAGTGTGCAGCAGAAGGAGAGATTTTGTATTCATCTTTTGATTGTTGCTGTTAATTTGTTTCTATTTATAAAAAAAAGGGACTCTGGAGATTATTCGGCATTATAGAACAATACATTACTACTTTCAGTTTGAGTACAGTTTAAGAGAATAAATGTAGCTTCTTTGTTCTCTTGAATTAACTCTATTTCAAATGTATTTGACTTTAGGAAGGAAATAAATAGCTTTCATATAAAATATAGGTATTCTAAGAATGAAAATATTTTGGTTTGTTGGTGCACATTTATTTAACAGGGACCAGGTAACATGAACATAAACATACACAACAAAACATTGTGAAATACTGTTCATGACATTTTAATTAATGATTGCATTCTCGATTCTCCTCCAAACAAATTGTAAAGCGTCATAGAAAATGAATTTAGTATCTGGGGAAAGTTTTGATATGTCAAAAGGAGGTCCAATTTATTCGGTTGTATAAAAAGACTGAAAAAAATCTGTTTTTCAAAGTGTATACAATCGAGAATCCCGAATATGATTACACACCCACATGCAGATTGAGATTTAAGTGGTGAAAAAAAGAAGCCATTAAGCTGTTTTGTTTTGGACTCAGACAGTGTTGACTGCTTTTTTTATATATATATATATAAAAATATATATAAAAAAGAAGAATATATATATATATATATATATATATATATATATAAATATATATAAAAAAGGAATATATATATATATATATATATAATAAAGAATATATATATATTTTATGTATATATATATTTAAAAAAAGAATATATATATATATATATATATATATATTCTGTATAGTGGCTTGCTCTGCAGCTTGACGTTTAATATGGAGTTGACCTTTATAAGTCATATATGACCGGCGATGTCATTTATCAAAGCCACGGGCAGCCGAGCAGACCAGCGCTCAAACGCCCAGATGTTCATTTACTGCATTAACCCCCCCCCACCCCCCACCCCATAACCTCCTGTCATGAGGAAGGGAGACAGCAGAGGAACCGGCGGTAAATAATTCAAGAGATGAGAGAACTCACCCGAAGCCGGACACCATACGGCACACGAGGAACATGCTGTAGCCCTGGACGAAGGAGGACAGGAAGGCGAAGAAGCCGTTGACGGACATGGATATGAGCAGGCACTGTTTACGGCCCATCCGGTCCGACAGGCCGCCCCAAAAGAAGGCGCCAAACATCATGCCCAGGTACACGATGCTACCTGGAAACAGACAGAGAGAGAGAGAGAGAAAGGGAATCATTTGGACTTAGTTGCCGATTTACACAACCAGCAGACACAAAGTAACATAATGACTGATTAGAAGTCATCCAATGGCACCTTTCTTTTATCTCGGATTTGGTCTCCACCAATCCTGAAGGAAATATCTGCATTTTAGCAGCTAAAAGTTAGGGTTAGTTCCACTTTCTATACCAGTTGTTAACTTTGTCTCTCTGGTATTTGGCGCTGAGCAGCGGACTTATCGGTAACACAATTAAATTATCTTAATTTCCTCCAAACTTTTACATTTCTACAGAATAAAGCGACCGTAGCGTAGCACGGGCACCGAGATGCAGTTGTACAGTAAGCCTACGTTTCCATTACATATTAATAGAAGACATTTGTATAGCGTGGCATTTGCAGGTATTCGTGGTCTCGGATTGCATTAGTCTTGGACACACACACACACACACACACACACACACACAGATAAACACAGCTGAAGCATTAAGTGGTGCTTTTCCAAGTGCAGTAACAGAGTAACGGAGCTCAGGCGGAAATTGTCCCTGTTGTTTCCCGGCTATCGACGGATCGCTGAGGACCACATAAAATGTCGGTCTGTGGATCGATGCGTCGCGCTCGGAGCAAAACAACACAGTAGATCAAGTGTATACTCTGGTTTTAGTTTTACTTAACTCTAATCATCAGAGCGGGTTAGCGGGGGTTCAGGATCTGGAAGCAGATCCACGTTGCATGATAAAATAATTAAGTTACGGCACCTGCAACAGCGTGCTTCAATAGATTAAAGTAGTTTTTTTTTACATGTACACTGTGTTTGCATTTCATTTATCTTATATTAGGGCCCTGCATATATGTCTGCATGTTGTTATTTCTTCTCTCTTGTTAACGGATGTTCCTTTTTTTAATTTTTATTTTTTTTACTCTATTCGTTGGCAGTTATGAATGTGAGGTAAAGTCCTAAGTTTCTTAAATTGCATCCACGTTTTGATATAATGCCACATTCTATACGGCCGATTTCATTTTCATCATTTTGCTATATTAATGTTTAGAAAGTTGAATACAGCTCAACAAATGCATTAAACGTGTCATAACGCCACGTTGTTCACGTGCAATGGTTGCGGTTGTGTTTTCACAACAAAACCACTTAGTTACACTGTAAAGAAATTCCTAATTTTGCAGAAGATAACTACATTTTTACAGTTGTTCTGTTTTTTTTTTTAGTATATACAAAAATATGTAAAATAACAGTCTTTCTCTGCAGATATCACTGAGTGATATCCCTTTATTTAAGGTGTTTGATCGTAATAATACAGGAAAACTCTGTAAAATAACAGTAATGGGAAAAGAATTGTCTCCTCAGTAAAAGTCCTATTTGTTTGACCCATCCACATCTTGCCCGGCTCCGCCCACTGGAAGTAGTTTATATATATATATATATATCCATCCATCCATCCATCCATTTTCAATACCGCTTATCCTCATTAGGGTCACGGGGGCACTGGAGCCTATCCCAGCTGACATAGGGCGAAGGCAGGGGACACCCTGGACAGGCCGCCAGTCCATCGAGGGCACATGTAGGGACATACAACCATTCACTCTCACATTCACACCTATGGGACATTTAGAGATCAATTAACCTGCAGCATGTCTTTGGACTGTGGGAGGAAGCCGGAGAGCCCGGAGAGAACCCACGCTGCCACGGGGAGAACATGCAAACTCCACACAGAAGGACCGCTCCGACCGGGAATGGAACCCGCGGCCCTCTTGCTGTGAGGCGACAGTGCTAGCCACTACACCACCGTGCAGCCCATATATATATATATATATATATATATATATATATATATATATATATATATATATATATATATATATGTATCTAATATATGCACATCGATGTGTTTACACTGCAGTAAATGGCGTGAAATGATGCGCCAAAAGCAAGAACGTCGTTGCGATAGAACGGGCAAATGACTCGAGGAGTTTCCGTGTCTTTCCAAAGCCATTTGGTGTCCCATGGCTGAAGCGTCTCTTGTGGAGCATCGAAGAAACGACTCCATCTGGTGAGTCAACGTGGCCGGAGCAGCAGTTGGTGCAGCTTTTTGCTTTTGAAGTCCAAGTTCGTCTCTGATGGCTGCCGATGCTTCTTTTTACCGCAGGAAGTCGGGGTCGTTTCTCTTCCTGTCCCCCGGGCAACATGCAGCATTAAGGAGGGGCTGGTGGAGGGAGGGTGGGGGTTGTCGGGCCGGTAAACAACCCACTTTACACTTTACTCTCTACGTGCTAATAAAAATGCTAATGCATTTAAGAGGAGGAGGAGGAGGAGGAGGAGGAGGAGGAGGAGGAGAGGGGGGTGTTGTTCGACGAGGAAGCACCAGAAAGAAACTGCAGATGGAGTATTTTCTTTTCTTCCTCTTCCTCTATCTATTTGCCCCCCCCCCCCCCCCGCCCGTGTTTGAGGTGATGCGACAGATACTCTGGAAGTAGAAGGTCTTATCGAGCTGCGCAGACATGATGCTGAGAGCAGGTGATTCATTACAGGCGACAGCCACTGGATCTATCTATGCGGCTGCAGGGAGAGCCGGCTCCACGGTGCAGCTGGCTCACATATATCAAAGGGAACATATCAAAACGGCTGCATTCTGCACGGACCGGTGACGTCTCTCCATCGGTGTAAACAATGCAACGCGATGCTATCTGGTGAAAAGCAGCCAGGTTTTGTTTTATGGCTCCCCTTTCATTGGGTTTGTGTGTGTGTTTGTGTGTGTAATAAAGGGGGAGGGTATAGTGTGGAAAAGGGTGATGGGGGCGTCTGAGACGCATTATGAATCGTTGTAAGATTGGATTTGTGATTTTTTTTTTTTTTACACAGGGTTCAAACTCGGGTCAGAGCTTCGAAAAAACCTCCACCAGCCTCGTGATTGCAGGGCTTTTATGTAAATGAGAGCGGGCCGGTAGAAGGCAGTGGAGCTCAGGTACAACGTGGCTTGTGTTTAACGGTTTTGGCCTCCGTGCAGCACCCTTAACTGAATATCTCGTGTCCACCCCCACAATTTAATAATACAAAAATTTAAAAACACGGGCTTTTAAAAGGTGCAATTAACCTAAAAAAAAAAAAAAATCACAATAAAACAATTGCATCTCTACTTTAGCCAAAGCACGTTGTGGTCACCCCCGTGTTGAACGCCCAATCAAAATGCCTCAAAAGAAGCCCTGCGTCTTGGCTACGAGCGTAAAGTGCAGAAAAGCAAGTGGAAGGGAAAGTCTGAGGACCAACAAAGTCATTAGGATACATCCTCTGGGAGTCATGAATATCTGTACCAAGTAATTCACTGAATAAGTGAACGCTTTGACCTGCCGGTGGCCTCAGATAAAAAAACAGATCCGATATTTCAGTCTGGAGCGGAGGACCGACAAAACCAACATTTCAATCCCCAATGAAATCATTAGTTTTCCCCCTTTAGCTCTGGTGGATTCTCGGCGTGCAGAAGGTGATGATACACCGAGTCAGGTTTTACGATCTCTCCTGCAGACTTATTTCTTCAGTGGATCGCGGTGCAACTATGGAGCCGGTGACTCCTCCAGAGGGACACCAGGACTCCGTGTTAGAGGTGAAGACATGTGAAGATTAGAAGATAGCCGTCTCTGAGACCGTACATTCAGATTGTATGGACCCAGTATTAAAGGGTTACATTGCTGCTCCCCTGTTTCCTTATGGAGCAGGTTACACATCGCACCTTTTTAAACACTTGTAACACTCTGTACTTTAGCATTTGTTTCTTGAGCAGCAGCAGCTCCCAGCAGACGATCCTCCTGCTCTTTGGACCGGTACACTGAGCAATTATTATATTACGTTTAAGTGTAATTCTCTCTTGGCGTTTTCTTCTCCACGCCGCCGTGCAGCGTCCAGCCACGGATGAGAGGAGACAGGCGGCCGGCTGTGGAATCAAGAGATAATTTTTCCTCAGCGGGGAAAAAAAAACAACATTCAGGACGTAAGAGCTGCAGGATCTGAACAGACGAGGGGTTTTCCCAGAGGGCGCTGTGTGACTGGCAGGTGGGTTACTGGGGGGGGGGGTGCAGACCCCCGGGAGCACAGCGCATTCCTCGGGTATTAATTAAAGTAATTAATCGACACCTGCTGATTTGTTTTTGGCGCTCACCGACAAGCCTCGAGACATTTACTGTACACGTTGACAGCACATGGGAACACGTGATGCGTGTCCACCGTCATCCAGGTCAAGAAGATTCATTCTCCAATCAGCCAGATCAGGATTTGTTGTGTCCCAGCGTCGACCCCCCCCCCCCTTAAGCCCTCAAACCCTGGACCCTCAGGGACTCACCTGGTGGACGGTTGAGCGTGAGGGGCTGTGAGGGGTTGGCATGGTGTAAATGTGAATGAGACAGCACTTTGCTGCAGCATGTCACGTTACCACGACGACGTCAAAATATATTGTGTGCAATTGTGGGAGTGTTTATTTTATCCTTTTTATTCCCCCGATTCGAACGCCGGGCCGTTTCCTCGCGAGATGAGACGTCATTTAAAATAATCTATTTACTCGTTGTTTTTTTTTATCAAAACAGCTTCAATAACAAAACGAAATGTTTGATGAATAATAATAATGAAAATAATAATTCTATATATATATATATAAAATTCATCTTTAATCCTTAATGTTGTTGAGTAAATGTAATTTATCGGGCTAAACACCCACGTGCCGTCCTTTTTGTTTACCTTTACTTCTCCATTCTTTTGTAACTGCGTGCTTATTAACGTCACATTGCAATGAATTGTGGGTAATTCCCTTAGGCGAAGTCGGCATCTAATATGGACTTACGGAAAGGGTTCACAAAGGGCTCAAAATGTCTGCAGGAGAGCCTCAAACACTCACAGATTTGACATTGTGACATTTCTTTGAGACGCAGGATGCAACTTTTATGTTGTTTTTTTTTGCTTTTAAATGTAATAAAATCCAGACCAGAATTATTGAACACGTCCAAGTTGCTGCATTCGACTATTAAATCCTTTCCTTAAAAAGTTGCAGAGTTACTTCAGCCTCTCGTTGCTGTCACAACTCGTTCTCTGGCGCTTTGCGGTGAATCCACGCTGACCTGTGACCTGTGACCTCTGACCTCTGACCTCTGGGCCCGGAACGATGGTGAACACATCCTGGTGTTTTGTTGAGGAGGAGAAAGAGAAGAGGAACGGGGGAATCGGAGAGATGTCGTCTCTGTATTTGTTCATTAGCTAATGTCGGGCTGCTGCGGAGCCTTTTAATTACAACCTCAGTTGTCGATGGTGCTCGTGAGTGCACACGGGAAGCAACCGCAACACGCAAAGCACCACAACAACAACAACAACAACAACAAAAAGAGATTGCCATCGATTAGCAAGCACTCCAGGTCTTCCCTCTCGTGCGGTTATTTTAAGCGAGCTAACGGTGGCGCAGGAAAGCAGCAGCAGTCAAACTGGAGCCGTGTGAGGCAGGAAGAGAGGGGAGGAGACTGAGGGGAGGAGACTGAGGGGAGGAGACTGAGGGGAGGTGACTGAGGGGAGGAGACTGAGGGGAGGAGACTGAGGGGAGGAGACTGAGGGGAGGAGACTGAGGGGAGGAGACTGAGGGGAGGTGACTGAGGGGAGAGGAGGTGACTGAGGGGAGGTGACTGAGAGGAGGTGACTGAGAGGAGGTGACTGAGAGGAGGTGACTGAGGGGAGGAGACTGAGGGGAGGTGACTGAGGGGAGGAGACTGAGGGGAGGAGACTGAGGGGAGGTGACTGAGGGGAGGAGACTGAGGGGAGGAGAATGAGGGGAGGAGACTGAGGGGAGGTGACTGAGGGGAGGTGACTGAGGGGAGAGGAGGTGACTGAGGGGAGGTGACTGAGGGGAGGTGACTGAGAGGAGGTGACTGAGAGGAGGTGACTGAGAGGAGGTGACTGAGGGGA
The DNA here is from genome assembly GCF_009769545.1 of Cyclopterus lumpus. NCBI lineage: Eukaryota > Metazoa > Chordata > Actinopteri > Perciformes > Cyclopteridae > Cyclopterus > Cyclopterus lumpus. The sequence goes on along the minus strand of NC_046977.1, from coordinate 4,404,353 downwards.
GGTGACTGAGGGGAGGTGACGGAGGGGAGGTGGCTGAGGGGAGGTGGCTGAGGGGAGGTGACTGAGGGGAGAGGAGGTGACTGAGGGGAGGTGACTGAGGGGAGGTGACTGAGGGGAGGTGACAGAGGGGAGGTGACAGAGGGGAGGTGACTGAGGGGAGGTGACTGAGAGGAGGTGACGGAGAGGAGGTGACTGAGGGGAGGTGGCTGAGGGGAGAGGAGGTGACTGAGGGGAGGAGACTGAGGGGAGGAGACTGAGGGGAGGTGACTGAGGGGAGGAGACTGAGGGGAGGTGACTGAGGGGAGGTGACTGAGGAGAGGTGACTGAGGAGAGGTGACTGAGAGGAGGTGACTGAGGGGAGGTGACTGAGAGGAGGTGACTGAGGGGAGGTGACTGAGAGGAGGTGACTGAGAGGAGGTGGCTGAGGGGAGGTGGCTGAGAGGAGGTGACAGAGGGGAGGTGACTGAGGGGAGGTGACAGAGGGGAGGTGACTGAGAGGAGGTGACTGAGGGGAGGTGACTGAGAGGAGGTGACTGAGGGGAGGTGACTGAGGGGAGGTGGCTGAGGGGAGGTGACAGAGGGGAGGTGACTGAGGGGAGGTGACTGAGAGGAGGTGACTGAGGGGAGGAGACTGAGGGGAGGTGACTGAGGGGAGGTGACTGAGGGGAGGTGACTGAGAGGAGGTGACTGAGGGGAGGTGACTGAGGGGAGGTGACTGAGGGGAGGTGACTGAGGGGAGGTGACTGAGAGGAGGTGACTGAGGGGAGGAGACTGAGGGGAGGTGACTTAGAGGAGGTGACTGAGAGGAGGGGAGGTGACTGAGGGGAGGTGACTGAGGGGAGGTGACTGAGAGGAGGTGACTGAGGGGAGGTGGCTGAGGGGAGGTGACTGAGGGGAGGTGACTGAGAGGAGGTGACTGAGGGGAGGTGACTGAGAGGAGGTGACTAAGAGGAGGTGACTGAGGGGAGGTGACTGAGAGGAGGTGACTGAGGGGAGGTGACTGAGAGGAGGTGACTGAGGGGAGGTGACTTAGAGGAGGTGGCTGAGGGGAGGTGACTTAGAGGAGGTGACAGAGGGGAGAGGAGGTGACTAAGGGGAGGTGACTGAGGGGAGGTGACTGAGAGGAGGTGACTGAGAGGAGGTGACTGAGGGGAGGTGGCTGAGGGGAGGTGACTGAGGGGAGGTGACTGAGGGGAGGTGACTGAGAGGAGGTGACTGAGAGGAGGTGACTGAGGGGAGGTGGCTGAGGGGAGGTGGCTGAGGGGAGGTGACTGAGAGGAGGTGACTGAGAGGAGGTGGCTGAGGGGAGGAGACTGAGGGGAGGTGACTTAGAGGAGGTGACTGAGAGGAGGGGAGGAGACTGAGGGGAGGTGACTGAGGGGAGGTGACAGAGGGGAGGTGACTGAGAGGAGGTGACTGAGGGGAGGTGGCTGAGGGGAGGTGACTGAGGGGAGGTGACTGAGAGGAGGTGACTGAGGGGAGGTGACTGAGAGGAGGTGACTGAGAGGAGGTGACTGAGGGGAGGTGACTGAGAGGAGGTGACTAAGAGGAGGTGACTGAGGGGAGGTGACTGAGAGGAGGTGACTGAGGGGAGGTGACTTAGAGGAGGTGGCTGAGGGGAGGTGACTTAGAGGAGGTGACAGAGGGGAGAGGAGGTGACTAAGGGGAGGTGACTGAGGGGAGGTGACTGAGGGGAGGTGACTGAGAGGAGGTGACTGAGGGGAGGTGACTTAGAGGAGGTGGCTGAGGGGAGGTGACTTAGAGGAGGTGACAGAGGGGAGAGGAGGTGACTAAGGGGAGGTGACTGAGGGGAGGTGACTGAGGGGAGGTGACTGAGAGGAGGTGACTGAGAGGAGGTGACTGAGGGGAGGTGGCTGAGGGGAGGTGACTGAGGGGAGGTGACTGAGAGGAGGTGACTGAGAGGAGGTGACTGAGAGGAGGTGACTGAGAGGAGGTGACTGAGGGGAGGTGGCTGAGGGGAGGTGCGTTTAAAAAAAAGCAGCTCCCTTTCTCTCTAGGGGGGGGGGAGGCAGTCTACCGAGGCTAAACTGCAGCGAGGCACAATGCTGCAGACATTAACTCCAGACCCAGTATCTTCAGATCGCCTGCATGGCGGTGAGACACACAGAGAGTGAGAGGAGGAAGAGGAAGAGGAGGAAGAAAAGAAGAAGAAGAAGAAGAATTGGAAGAGGAAGAAGGAGGAGCAGGAGCAGGAGGAGAAGGAGGAGAAGAAGAAGAAGAAGAAGAAGAAGAAGAAGAAGAAGAAGAAGAAGATCTCATCTTTTCTGTTATATTATTAAAGGGTTTTGGTTTTGGAGATTATGGAGATTTTCATTTTGCAGCATTTTAGTTCCTTTTTAAAATATCGAGTCGGGATATTTGTCCATTTTTATTTTGAGCATAAACGGTGAAAAGTAAGAAAGTCAATCTGTAACTTCTAAATCTCAGAGGGAGATGTTGTACCTTTTACTCCACTACATTTATTTAACACTACTAGTTAAAAGTTTACATAAAAAACATATACATATGTATGCTTATATGATATGATGCAGTATAATCTACCTAGTATACAAAGTACCTCATATTGTCCTCACATTGATGACACTAAAATACTCAGTGTATTCTTTAGTGTTATAACAAAATGCTTTAAAACGAGTCATGTAAAAGTTCATGGTTGATGCATTTAAAAATATGATTTACTCCAAATAATTTCAGATTAAAGGGGTCAGTGAGTGTTTTTCTGACCCCACACACACACACACACACACACACACACACTCACACTTCCCGGCAGGAGTCCTCACGTGGCTGGAAAACCCCGTCTCGCCTAATCAATATCTATTCCTGTAGAAGTTGTTGATGCAACACAGAGAACATGATCCGGCATAAATAATCCTCATCTGCTGCTTTAGAGACTCTGCTGCTGCAGCTGGTTGCGTTCCCGTAGAAACAACACTGTATACTTCCATTGTTTGCAATCATTTCATGTGAATTGATTTTTTCAAAGCCATTAGATCATACCGTGTAATTTGAGCCAAATATTGTGTGTAATGTAATAGTCTATGATTCATGTGTTAAAGCTGCATTCTCTCTCCTGACCACCAGGGGGGCGACTCCTCTGGTTGTATAGAAGTCTATGCTTCATGTGTTAAAGCTGCATTCTCTCTCCTGACCACCAGGGGGTGACTCCTCTGGTTGTATAGAAGTCTATGCTTCATGTGTTAAAGCTGCATTCTCTTTACTGACCACCAGGGGGTGACTCCTCTGGTTGTATAGAAGTCTATGCTTCATGTGTTAAAGCTGCATTCTCTCTCCTGACCACCAGGGTGCGACTCCTCTGGTTGTATAGAAGTCTATGCTTCGTGTGTTAAAGCTGCATTCTCTCTCCTGACCACCAGGGTGCGACCCCTCTGGTTGTATAGAAGTCTATGCTTCATGTGTTAAAGCTGCATTCTCTCTCCTGACCACCAGGGTGCGACTCCTCTGGTTGTATAGAAGTCTATGCTTCATATGTTAAAGCTGCATTCTCTCTCCTGACCACCAGGGGGCGACTCCTCTGGTTGTATAGAAGTCTATGCTTCATGTGTTAAAGCTGCATTCTCTCTCCTGACCACCAGGGTGCGACTCCTCTGGTTGTATAGAAGTCTATGCTTCGTGTGTTAAAGCTGCATTCTCTCTCCTGACCACCAGGGTGCGACTCCTCTGGTTGTATAGAAGTCTATGCTTCGTGTGTTAAAGCTGCATTCTCTCTCCTGACCACCAGGGTGCGACCCCTCTGGTTGTATAGAAGTCTATGCTTCATGTGTTAAAGCTGCATTCTCTCTCCTGACCACCAGGGGGCGACTCCTCTGGTTGTATAGAAGTCTATGCTTCATATGTTAAAGCTGCATTCTCTCTCCTGACCACCAGGGGGCGACTCCTCTGGTTGTATAGAAGTCTATGCTTCATGTGTTAAAGCTGCATTCTCTCTCCTGACCACCAGGGTGCGACTCCTCTGGTTGTATAGAAGTCTATGCTTCATGTGTTAAAGCTGCATTCTCTCTCCTGACCACCAGGGTGCGACTCCTCTGGTTGTATAGAAGTCTATGCTTCATGTGTTAAAGCTGCATTCTCTCTCCTGACCACCAGGGGGCGACTCCTCTGGTTGTATAGAAGTCTATATAAATGACTCTACTTCTCTTGATTTATTCCCTCAGTAAACATTGTAAACATTAGTTTATGGTCTTCAAGTCTTCTTCAATACAGCACAATGTTCATTTAGTAAATTATGGTCCAATTAGAGTCAAACAGACCATAAAGCAGGGTATGCTTTAGGGGCGGGGCTACTGATTGACAGGTTACTGCAGCTACCAGAGTCTTTACACATCCTTGTTATGATTACGGGGGAAAACATAAAAAAATAATTTCGGGAGGTTTTCATTTGTTCAAGTGCAACTGTTTGGACAAGACCCAGGCGTCGTGATGCAGCGCAACACACACACACACACACACACACACACACACACACACACACACACACACACACACACACACACACACACCCTGTACTTGTGCAGTGTGTGAGTGAGTTGGTAAAATGACTCATTCTTGCTATTCTCTCCCTCTCGTCTCCCACTGAGAGATGAGTCAGAATACGGGTGAAATCTGGGTGAATAATAAACTCCCAAAAAATAAACATTGGAGGAATGGAAACTATGCAGTCGTATCGTTAAATATACAGAAAATAAATGACTAAAAGCATATATTTTTTTCTTATTATTGTTATTACTATTATTCCCTAAAACCGTCTTATATTATTCCCTTTTTATCTTTTTATCTTGTATGCTTTATATTTTCTTCTCTAATATGTTTTGCTGTGTATAATCTTTGCTGTTTTATTTTAATTTTAAAGCACATTGAGTATTAAGTGTGCTGCAAAAGTAAACTTGACTGAACTAAACATGGACCCATATATAGAGAAACTATTTTTTGATATTACAGAGACACATAATTAAGCTCAAACCGCGCAAACAGACACATTAGTGGCACGCGAACACGCAACCTTTTCCTTTTAGTGTGGGAGAGAGATCCATCTCCGGCAACACACCTCCTACACTCGTATCCAAATACCTGGTGCCATGGCAACCCTCTGGTGAGCGACATCACCAGTCTCCGTGTGCAGCGCTGCGTGTCGTAAACAACACGCATCGTTAGCAGGTTGCTGAACACAAAGCTTGGAACAAGGATGTGGTTGTTGTTGTTGTTTTTTTTTTTTTAGAACATCCCTGTTGACGTGGAGTGATTCGAGCTTTCACAAATAAATACTGGCTGCAACCTGCTTCCTCTTTTTTCTATCCCTGAATGCAGAATGTGCAGATTTCCACAACTTTGTCACTTCAAGTGCAATTAGTTTTACGGTTTATTTGAGGCTGTCAGATAAAAACTTGATTTAAAATCTTATTTCTCTGTAACAGTAAATAAACATGACTCAACCATCAAAGAGAAAAAAATATTCTCGGCGGCCATCTTTGTCGGCCATCTTTACTCTGTGTTTTACGCCCATTAGCCAGGTAGCCAATGGTAGCATGGCAGATGGAAGAGAAGTGTGTTTCTCTCCCATCTCTGGTTGAAAGGGTGCTTTCTCCCCAACGGTGATGTCGCTGCTTCAAGGTGAGACCGGCGTCCGCCTGCGAGAGCAAACATATCAGGAACATGTGGACGACCGTAATCTCGCAAATGCTTACCGAGCCACCCGGCGCCCGAGTTGGGGACGCACATGTCCGTCTCGGCGCTGGGCAGGACGAAGCCCACCACGAACACCTCCACGCCGTCCGACATGAGCGCCAGCCCCAGGACGAAGAACAGCTGCCACTGGAACCTCCCGTGGCCGCACTCCTGCATGATGAGCTCGTACTGCTGGGCGAGCTCCTCCTCGTCCGACTGCCTCTCGTTCTCCAGCTCCTTGCGGCTCTTCAGGCTGTCGGACACCGGCTGGCCCAGCGCCACCTGGCCGTCCCGCGGCTTCCCGTCGCCGCGTGCCGGCACGCCTTGGTACTCCCCCTCGTAGATCTCGTCTTCGTCGTCGTGGCCCTCCGTGGCGTCGCTCGAGGCCCCGTCGTCGTCGTCGACGTCGACGTCGGCGGCCGCGTTGCCGCCGCGGTGACCGTCTTGCTGACCGTACGCGTTGCCGGCGTTCTCTTCCTCGTCCTCGTCCTGGAACCGGTTGTAGCTGCGGTGGGTCGAGTACTCGTCCGAGGCGCGGTCGACGGCTTTGCTTACATTTTTGGCGGCGTGCTTCTTGGCTTCTTTAGCGATGTCCTTGGCGCCTTTAGCCAAGGCAGTCCGGTTGTTATGCGTTTCTTCCATCTTGGAACGAGGAAATGCGGCTCCACAAGACTTTCAGTTCAGATCTATTGAAATGTATTCCACCGGGGCCACACACTCTCTCTCTTTCTGGTCTTCTAGTTTCAGCCTCGAAGGCAGTTTAATAGTGCTGAGAAGCCGCCAGAACACTAATGATTAAGAGATGATTCCATTGGACGGCGCCGAAACGGAGACGGTTGATCCGAAGTTGGAAAAGATGGTCCGCCCTGTCAGAGCTCAGCGCGAGAGACCACCAGCCTGAGAGGACAGAAAGAGAGAGGCACGTTTAGTTTGATTAACAGCCGTCACAAATGAAACTCGGCCTCCAGTATTTCTCTGGCACCCGTATTGCATTTAATTGCCGAGTCAGCCGAAGTGAAGCTGATGCAAAGTGCAATCTACTAAGTGGAAATGCTTTACGGAAGAGGTTTAAGACAAAAGAGAAAGATTCATTGAAAACCAACTGGGGAAAGTATTTATTTTCATTTTTTGAAAACTCTTTGCCTCATATCCAGCAGAAAAAGTAACTGCCTTATTTGTGCACAATTTTGATGCAAACCCATCGACATTAACACAACATTACAGACAATAATTATGATGCTATGCTATTTATAAGCATCACAAGCTTACGGCCTCCAATAGGAGATGAATAAGCACATCTTTGAGACATTGGCAAATTTAATGAAGGGTTCTTATATTTGGATATGTGCAGCTGGGTACCTAATAAACTACATGTTGTTTTTTTAGAAGAAGAGGTGCAGTTGTGGATAAAACATAAAATACTCTACTGAACTATGTGCATTCAATAACAACTCGTGTCCTTGAAGCGATTGAAACACCTGGAAGCCCGGTGTGCAGACATCAGTCGGTGTTAGACTCAACAACAGGACCACGGTCCGGTCCCTGATGACCTCTCAGTGTCTGCATTGTGCAGGAAAGCACTGAGGCAGCATGAAAAGTCATGGTGACCCCCCCACCCCGCCTCCACCTCCACAACACTTCCCTGGACTTGATGGTATCGCAAAAGGTGATAAAATGCATCTGTGAGTAAAAGCGTGAACCGAGGCTCTTGACCCAGGTCCCGTGTTCAGGAACACTTTCTCAATCAAACAACGTTCTGGACTACAGACTCCCTCGAAACGTTTAGTGTTTTTGGGGAGTTTTGATATAGTTTTGCTGCCGTTTAACGCGGCTCACATGTACTATTAGTATAGTTTTCCTCCAGAATTGAAGGTAATAAGGTAAAGTCAACGATAGACAAACGTTCATTTTGGGGATTCCTTTAAAAGGAAGGCAATAGATACACTTTCTCTCAGAGGGTGAGTCGAGAAGATTCTCCACCACATCTGTGTTAAAGCCACCAAGCGTCCCCCGACTCCCCCGATTTCAACCAAGTCAAATGTTTGCGCTGTAGGTTTCTGCACACACACGTCAGACGTTTCCAAACCAAAGGGAACGTTATCGCATCGCGCTCAAAGACAAACGCACGATGACGTTGTGAACCGATTTAGCCACAGCCTGCTGGTTTGCGGACGGATGTTTTGAGGCCTGGAGTTTTTTCAACCAGTGAGCAGAAGTGACCATATTTGGACTGTGGAGTGACGTAAAAATGACGTATACGGCTCTGATAGGGACCTGTCAATCACAAGGTAAACCCCGCCCTAAAGCATACCCTGCTTTATGGTCTATTTGACTATTTTAAACCTGTGTTGTGGGGATAGTCCTTTGTGGACTTTCTTGTTAGACAACGTAACTTCGATAAAGTTTATAGCCCACATGTATTAATTTGCATCACACACTCAGAAATATATCTTGTAAATGTGTGTGTTGTAACCACGTTTTCTCCTGTAGAGCTTTTTGGATTTCTGGATCATGTTTCTTGTGCCGTGACAGCGTGTCAGCCTGTACGGCTGCCGCCCCTCAGGGCGCCCTACTGTACGCTCTACTGTACGCTGTCATGGCCGCTCAGAGGACCTGTCAGCACGCCAGGCCCGTCCGCCACACTGCAGCCGGCGGCCATCGGGCAGCTGCAGGAGGAGCAGCTTTATTGACAGCTCTATTACGGAGTGCAGACAGAACAAAAGCACACAAACACAACACGCTAAAGACATGTGGAGAATATCTGTTTACCGGAAAATGTAATTGAATGTAACAATCCTTCGATTTGGTGCAAACAAAGTTTCACTTAAAAAAAAAATGTGCCTCTAAATTGTTTTTCAGTCATTTTAAATGATAAAAGTAATATTTTTTTAATCGGGGCTTTTCGTTTTTTGGCTCTAGTTTCCCCTCTGGTGTGAGTTTTAGACGTCTCACTTCCTGCTCGGAGTGTGCCTTTATTTTAAATAAACTTCCGTAAAGTATAATGTAATATAATATAATATAATTTAAAGTATAATAAATCAACAGTGACTTGGTTTCCCACTGGACACAAACAGTGATCTCCTGCGTGAAAATCCAGTGTTTGTTGGATACAAATATCAAAATAATCAAATATAAATGTAAGTATTGCATCAGTTTCAGTATCAGCGGTATCCATTATCAAAAATAACGTGATGCAAATGATGCATTATCTCTTCACCGCTAAATGCATCTAGTGGTTGATCTCAGGGAGGATCAAAACCACTCACACAAAGTATCATGACGACTATAAAAACTGAAATGATATAAAATAAAATACAGACGAGTCAGCGCAGCGGTGTCTGGTTTCAGGAAGCCGGGTATTCTGCTTAATCTGCTATTCACGCCACTGCGTTTGCATCCAGCAGGTTGACACATTGGTGCCTCTGCTCAACCTTTGCTCTGCGGGATGATGATGATGATGATGATGATGAAACATCAGCCGGGATCGGTCATTCGCACGTAAGCGCCGAGGGGCTCCACAGCGACAACGCCGAGCAGCCCGGGAGATTTTTGGTGCAATGCAGCAATGAAATGAAGTAGGAAAATGGGTTGCAACTAAACTTTGTGCACGGCCAGATGATGAGACAACGACTCCCCCCCCCTGGCCATGGAAGTCTCTGAAGAGTCTCACCACCCCTGTGGCATCAGGAGGATGAATGAAAAAAAGACCCGCTGGTTAAAGTGAGTTTTTTTTTTTTAAAGTCAGTATTTGAGTGAAAATGAGTTCTGCCTGAGAGGTCAGATGTTTATTTCTTATTCGGTTTCATCACCTTTTATTTTATTGTGTAGTGATAAAGGCCGTCAGTGCTAAATATATGACACATGTTTTCTTGCAGAGTTGAACGGTAAGCCTTAGCTTAGCATAAAAAACAGGAGGGGCTAAATTGAGTAGCGACCTGTCAATCAAAGGTTTGCCCCGCCCTAAACCTAAAGCATACCCTGCTTTATGGTCTGTTTGACTCTTAATGGACCATAATGTACTAAATGATGCTGTATTGAAGAAGACTTAAAACTAGAGATTGAGACCATAAACTCATGTTTACTGAGGGAATAAATCAAGAGAGAAGTAGAGTTACTCAAATAGACTTCTATACAACCAGAGGAGTCGCCCCCTGGTGGTCAGGAGAGAGAATGCCGCTTTAACACATGAAGCATAGACTTCTATACAACCAGAGGAGTCGCCCCCTGGTGGTCAGGAGAGAGAATGCAGCTTTAACACATGAAGCATAGACTTCTATACAACCAGAGGAGTCGCCCCCTGGTGGTCAGGAGAGAGAATGCAGCTTCAACACATGAAGCATAGACTTCTATACAACCAGAGGAGTCGCCCCCTGGTGGTCAGGAGAGAGAATGCAGCTTTAACACATGAAGCATAGACTTCTATACAACCAGAGGAGTCGCCCCCTGGTGGTCAGGAGAGAGAATGCAGCTTCAACACATGAAGCATAGACTTCTATACAACCAGAGGAGTCACCCCCTGGTGGACATTAGGGAGAATGCAAGTTTAAGGCATTTCAGCATTGGCATTTATGAAAGAAACTGTTCCAAGATGTGTTACATGCTGGTCACCTGGTATTTAAAGCCAGAACATGAGAGGAATGTGCATGTTTTCTACCGAAGCGCAGTCCTCTTTCCAAACTTTCCCCCAAAACTCATTTCCAGCTCCTCCCGCTGAGTGCTTGACGTCTGGAGACTAAAGGTTGAACTCTGCGAGAAACCTCATGACATGCTCCGAGAGTTTCTGCGCCGCATGGCCGAGGAGGAGATAGCCAATCAACTCGCTGCACTGCAACGCCGAGAGAACTCTTTTATAACGGAAGGGAAACCGAATGATGGTGCATAACAGGCAGCCCAGTCTGTGCATAATCCCTGGTCTCAATTCCCTTCCTCCATCCTTGTTTCCCCCCATATGACTGTCAATCTCTTCTTCCTTCTTTCTCTCTCTCCCTCTCTCCCTCTCTTCACCCTCTCGTCTGAGTGCGACGGGAATTTCAAAGTCAGCGTTTTGATGGCAACGCGGAAAGACATCCCTCTTGTGTTGACATTTCATTTATTCACGATAAGCTAACCGCTCTCCTCCTCGTGCAATTGGACATTAATGCTGACATTTAGAAGTCTTTCCCATTCACTTCGAGCTCCAGAGATCAGTCTTTAATATCTAAACGTCCAGTCCACATATAGCCCGCACATTCCTGCTGATGTAAGCGATACGGCGACCCGAGAAGCTTCCACATTTCAACCCACAACCTTTGGCCTCCGCCCTCCCCATTAACAGGCAAGCTAATATCATTCATGGGGGCTTTTATTTCCCTTTTTTTTTTTTTTTATGCCGACTCCCCTTGCCTCGCGCTGTGATGCTGTGATTGGGGTTATTATAACTGCACCCTTGTGATGTGACTTTTTGCAATCAGCGGAAAAAGTCCTGCGAGCTCTGAATCAGCGCGGAGAAAGAGAGGAGAAATCATTTCCTCGCAGTCGTGCTGTCACGGCCCGCTGAGGCCATCCAGCTACGTTCATTAATCACTCACGCAAATGCGCACACACACACAAAAACTGCGTGCATACAGTAGATGCACGCACGCACGCACTCCGGGGGTGCACGATGAAATGGAGAACAGGTTTTCTGCAGGACATTCCAACCAACTTTCTCTGAACATATTGTGAGTCACACAGCGAGGGATCCTGTGTGTGCAGGCGACGCACCGATCGACATGTAGGTGGTGTGTGTGCGTGTGTGTGTGTGTGTGTGTGTGTGTGTGTGTGTGTGTGCGTGCAGAGCCCCACGGGCTTTCTGCAGTGCCCACAGATGGCTGCAGTGGGCAGTCGCTAATGCACAACGTGAGAATAAAAAAAAAGGGACACGCGAGTGAGGTTTAGGTTTGGACAGAAATAACTTCAAAACAAACAGATTAATATGTGAGGCGTTCATATAGAGACATTTGGAAACAGAGAATCAGGTTGACAACGGCTACAGCAGATCACCTTCTCCTTTACTCACTTGATTTTTACTTATTTCTCATAATTTTGCAACATTTCAGGTCTTTATGCACAACAACAAATGCCCATGAACATATTCCATCATGCATTCATTTCATCCTCCCACCGGTTCCTGACATCACGTTTGTTTTTTTCTTTTACAGACTCAAATTTCCACTGGATTAAAAAAAAAACAACCTCAAACACCCACTAACATCTGGCTTTTGTCATAAGTGGGAAATGTTACAGTGACAAATGACTCCGGCAAAGCGGCGCTCAAATATCGTTCCGAATTAGCCGCCAATGAGCTGGAAAGAAAGATGAAAGAAAGTAACAGATATAAAAAAGAAGAAAAGAAGTAACGAATGTGACATCTTTCCAGTTTGTTTGTGACGTTAAATGTGACACGGCAGAAGAAGAAAAGAAATGCACACTCACACAAGTATGTCGCCCACTTTAGTGGGTTTTCCAGCGTTTAAAACACCTGCACATTCAAGCTCATTTTGATGGGAGAAATGTTGCTTTTCGTTACTCAGCATCTATCGTTGTAGCTCTACCAGCCGAAACACTGTGACGCATGCATCTGCAGCCCGTTTAATGCAAATCAGGGCAGTTTGACGTCAAACACGGCAGGTAGAGTGAAGCTTTTAGACTTTTTAATAGAAAAAAAGCGTCAGACAAAAAATTTTTCATCCTAAATTTACTGCAGATTCGTGTGAGATCGAGAGCTTTAAAGAACTAAACCCACTGCTGGAAAATAATAAGAAAGAACCTTTTCCTCCCCCAAAAAACACAAGTGACCAAATCAGTGAAGAGCAAAGGGCTCAAGACACACAGACAGGGACGTCTTTTTAAAACTGACTGCAGGTCTGCAGACTTTGAAAGCAAACTCTGGTTTAATTCACACTCAAATATCTAAAAATGACATTTTCAGGAAACAAAGGCGTGTGTGTGTGTGTGTGGGGGGGGGGGGGGGGTCACAGACAGACTGATGAAGAAGCACTTTAAAAGCAGGGAGCCTCAAGAGGCTGTTGAAGCAGCAGCAGAGAGCATTAAAGGGATGAACTCACACACACAACGTTAGACAGCAGCATCGTGGCTCAGACCAACACACACACACTCACACACACACACACCTGCCTGATTGCCCGTATATAACGGTGACTGTGAGCGTTTACAGACTGTTGGTATTCGGCCAGCTGCTTTTGGGGCCCCTGTGTGGATGCCCAAAGCGTGATGTGACTTGATGGGAAGTGTGTGTGTGTGTGTGTGTGTGTGTGTGTGTCTTTTATGTTTATGTTTTTCTCTGCAGACAGAAAGCGAAGCAAACTTTCATCTTAAAGGGGCCATTGTGCTGCATTTCAGAGGATCTGTTAAATATGATATTCAACTATCGTCGTGTTTTTGCTCAGCCATGTGTCTACGGTAGCCCTGTACGGACAAATCAAACAAATCAATATCTTTCGCGAAGGCCACCGTGGTTCTTTGGCACGCTTGTGTCACCGTGGTAACGTGAGTCGCATATAGCGTCTGACCTCCGGTGCTCCTAAAGTCGTGTTATCATGGTAAAGATGGCCTCTGGGCGCTCATGTTAGCACATGTCTAGGAAAGGGAGGAGAGAGCGGTTGGTTGCAATCTGCGACCTCACCACTAGATGACGCCACATCCTACACGCTGTCCCTTTAAGTCATTCGCCACAATGTACCAACAGTACATTCTGACACAACTCTGGGCTATTTTTTGTATCACCTTTGCTGAATAAATGGAAAACTGTATCATATTTCGTGGACGCGCGTAATGGAAACGCGCTAAACTGCGTTTCCATTAAGAATCCACAGGTACTGCTCTGTCGTCTTCTGCGAACATCTTATTTTGGGGGGTTTGGATTTCACATTTGAATGTCTTGGCGATATCCCCCCCCCCCCCCCCCCCCCCCCCCCCCCCCCCCCCCCCCCCCCCCCCCCCCCCCCCCCCCCCCCCCCCCCCCCCCCCCCTCCCCCACCCCCCCCCCCCACCGCCCCCCCCCCACCGCCACCGCCACCGCCCTCCCCATCTCCTCTTTCCAGGTTATCGATTGGCTGGCAGCATTGCATCCTTCTGGGCCGGGCCCTCATCATGACATGTGGCGCAGACCCAAGCTGCTCCTCTTTTGTGTTTAGACGAAGCCGAGATAACAACCAATAATGAATAAACGGGCCGGGTAGATGGCTGCATTGTCCTCCGCTGAGCTAAAGCAAACACTGAGGTCCACACGCATGCAGGCCGAAGGCAAACATCCACCAACTGACAACATGAACCTTCATCCCGTCGGAGAGGAGGCCCGTGCAGCAAACACCTGGGGTACATTTCAACATCTTCAATCCAATCAAACTTCCTGTCCTCTTTGTTCCACTTGCAGGGTGCATGCACAGCCACAGACCGCGCACGTACACAGGAAGGAGCATCAATCACCGTTTGACGCAAGTCCCATCCCATAATTAGATTTTCAGGCTGTCCTGCTGTCAGAAAATCAATCGTCCCCATGCGAGGCACATGTACAGTTATAGACGACTGCCCCCCAAACACACACACACACACACACACACACATCGAGCTTTTCTGTTACTCCTCCATGAGTAATGGGTGGATCTGCTCTCTGCAGACTCATACACATGCCCGCATGCGCGCGCTCCGCGGACGGGGGGGGGGGGATGAGGGGAAGATCCCGGGGGTTGCCTCGCGCGGAGCGTGTGTGCCGACTCATCTTTCCACGATCACTGAGCGTGCACGTCGGGATGGGAGCGCACCCGCAACACCATCCCCACAACCACCACAGCACATCTGACATCTGGAGAGGGAAAGTCACTATAGTGTGCCTGTTAAATTGGGCTCCTTTATTTGTTTGTTTTTTTGCTGCATTTAATGAAAACTTTGCTATAATAAAAATATTTTTTTATAACTCTTAGAAAGTTCTCCAACTTTTCCGTCAATCACACGCGCATGCACTTTATTAATCATTATATTGTCATAGGGTATATTTAAAAAAAAGAGCATTTCATTCACCAGGTGCATCCGAGGTCTCCTTTTTTGCATATTACACCCCCCCCCCCCTCCCTAAAAAAAAAAAGAAGGCGGATAAAGATGCGATCTATGTTTCCACTCTATAAGAGCGGAAGGAGATGAAGTTACAGTAATAAATAAAAATACTCACAGCCCGCAGAGGACCCGACTCATCGTCTCCGAGCTCGACGAGTCTACACGGCGACGGAGAGGGAAAGCATCGCTTCTGGTCTCCTGCGATGCAGCGGTTTCTCTGCTGCAGTCCGAGGGAAGACGAGAGAGAGGCTGAGGGGGAGGAGGGGGTGTGGTGAGGAGAGGAGGAGAGGAGGAGAGGAGAGGAGGAGGGGAGGAGGGAATAGGCTGAAATCAATAGCAGTGCTGTATCCTAAACGGTGAGCATTTCCCGTGTCATACAGTACAGCATGTGGCGGAGGACCATGTGATGCAGGATGGTTGGCATGCATCATGAGCAAAGAGAGAAGGAGTGAGGAGGGGAATGTGGCATGCTGGGATATATAAGTTTACTGTTGCATATGAGCACTATACGCTACCAAAAAGTGCATGCAATAATCTGCTGTCTATTTCATTTAATAACCTAAAAAAATCCAGATTTGACAAATTCAAATGAGCTCATGAGATTTATTGTAACAGTTCAGCTCCACACCTTCTTTCTTTTAATAGTTGTTTTCATTTGGTCTGGCTGGTTACTAACTCTCTTGTCTTTTCAGACCCGGTCATTCACACCTGATGGTCCTTCATTCCCTTCACCTGGTTCTCACGCCCATCTCACCTGGAGCTCATTCCCTCGTTAGTCACTCACTACTTAGGTCCCCTCACTTGTCCTCTGCCAGATTGTCTTGTGTTTTCAAACCAAGTTCTCCAGCGTGTTATTGTTCGTTTCTTGTTCCTGTTGCAAGTTCAGTAAAGGATTATTTCTTGCTACCTCCGTTTTGTCCATCGTGCTTGGGTCCCTGGTCTTCGATCCGTGACATTTATGTCACCTGAGCATCTGATGTGCTAGATTATCAGGAGGTTGTGCATGCAGATAAACATTATCATTGATAAAATCTCAAAATATAACAGAAATTTACTATTTACTGAAGCCGAAACTTCTTGTTTCGTCTGACTGACGCTCCAAAAAGCTAAATAACAGGGGAAGTGTTTTTGCTTGATGAATGAAAAAAAAAAAGTATTTCATTTTCTAAATGATTGCAGATATTTTGTAGTTGATTGATTTATACCAAAGCAACATTTGTAAATCAAAACGCCCGTTGGATTAGTGCCGTGTGCAACTTAGCGTGCCGCGTGCAGCGCAGTGACGAAGCGAAAAGAGTCCGCTCGTCCCCACTGCTGCGGCCGACCGTTAACTTGACTGTGACGGAGCTGACGCGTTTCTACAACAACTTTAAGACTACAAGAGTGAGTGTCACTTTCCCTGTTTCAACTAAAATGTTAGATATCATTCTGGGAGCTTTTATTTCAACAATTAGCTTAGTTAGGCTAACCGCTAAAGTTAGCTTAGCGTTAGCACGCTGACGATGTTCTGTCTGTCCAGTTTACAGCTTTACGTTTGTTAGCATATGCTGTGTTTTATTACGCTAGCTAAAGATAAGATAATGTTGTGGTAGCTTTGGTTAGGTTGCACAGGAGGGATGTATTGCATTTATAGCAGTAATGTAGCTAGCTTGTCAAGGCACGAGGTCCTTAAATCAGTATTTCTCAAACTGTGCACATGGCAAGGACAAATTCAGATTTATTTTTTATTTCAAGGACTTTATTGAGAACTTCACATATTACAAAAATACAAAGTACACGGACATAACACTAAGTCATTAATAAATATATTGGCGAAATGCCTGTATTTTTGTGTAAGTGTTTAAGTTAATTCGTTAAGGGGTTACGCTTGCGCATGTGCCAAGGACCACAACTCGGCTTGAGTCTGCAACCCCGTTTTTAAAAGATATGTAGATGTTGAAAATATATTCAGCGCAAAATCAGTTAATTGCAGCCACAATAAGCAATTTGTTTGCCAAATATTAGTTGTTTTCTGCACAGCTTGAAATGTATTTGCTTTTTTCTAAAAAGTGATTGCACATTTTATTTGTTTTTGTCTGATGGAGCAATCTGATTTACTTGAAAGTGATTGCAACTATCTTTATTCCATTATTTGAAAAAAACCAAAAAGTTAAATTCAGTGGGGCATGAATAGGTTTCTTCAAATTGGGGCGTGTCAGAAAAAGTTTGAGAATCACTGCCGTAAATGGTTATTAGCAGAGGCTGGTTAACGTTTTGCAGTGGAGTTAATGTTACTGAAACATGGGTGTTGAGTTGAAAGTTGAGCTAATAGTTTTCTTCTGTTCTGTTTTTACAGATTCTTGTGAAGACCCAGTGGACGTGTAAATATTGTGAATTCATAACTGGGAAAAGGGGTTACAGCTGGACCCAAAAGATGGACCTGATGTTGAGAAGTAAACAAGTGGTGGAGTCTGAACCTGCCGACCACATGATGGTGGAACGCCGGCCTGCGCTTTTCACAGAAGATCAGGTACGTTTGTGAGTTATATTGCTAATGTTTTTGCATTTTTGGGCATTATTTGAGGTCACTTGGCGTCACGCTGGTGGTCTTGATATGTGATACTGGAGCATTCTCTGTACCTTACAGGTGTGCATGGAGTTCAACCGGATCGTGGGTAAGAACTTCAAGCAAGCATTTTTTACGAAAGCCTTGATCGGCACGGTCTTCGACTTATCGATATATATTTCGATCTAAAAGAGTGAACGTTGGACAGCTGTTGGCAGAGCTTTCTCAACAGACCAAGGTTAGTACATTTCCATTGTTTTTCACAGCTGCTGTAATGGCATGACACAGAAAGTGCACCTTTAGTAGTTACAATCAAAACTGTGTTTGGTTGGTTCAACTTTCTTATAGACCATTAATTTCTTGTCATTCTAGCTGTAACTTGTGTTTTTCTTCTTTTTTTTGCCCCAAAAGACTACAGAGCCAACTGATATTCGGACACTGGTGCTGAGGGGGCTTCCTATAATCCTTCGGGACAATCCCACAGACTTCTATAAGCCAGCCGTTGTAAGTAACTCTTACTTTCTGAAGGACTATCTAGTAGGACCATGACAGCATATTTTAGAACCCCCACCATTATTTGATTAACCCTGTGAGCATTAGTTTTATAGAATGAAGTTCACACCTGCCATCATGCGTCTGATTCTCCTGTAACTATAGGCTGCATTACTTAACATTATTGATAGTTATTTGATGAGTAATGTCATTGTGTTTTTACATTATTATTTGTAAAGGACTCGGATGATGAGGACTCATTCCGAAACATTGAGATTGGGATCCTCCTCGTTGGGAAAGAAGGTGCTGTCACAACGTTTCACCTACATTTATGAAACTTGGTAGGCGCGTGTAAAACATGTAAACTGAAAAGAAAGTCTCTTGGGACCATGCTCTAAACGGTACCGGAAGTCAGCCATTTGGATTTCTGTGTGATTTTTTCCGTTAATTTGTGTGTATTTCATGCCACTATATGTTACTGAACTCCTGATGAAGGGAATTTATCGGATCCACTTCAAATGTATTATGTTGATGCATGTTGCCTCGGGCCATACAGTGGATACAGCAAGTGGTGGAATTTAAAAGTATACAGAAATGTAAGAAATATGATATATATCTAAAATAACCATTTCAGCTTGTGTCGAGTGCTTCGTGGGTCACCTTCCTGCACAACACTTACTATTCGCAGCCGTGATATATTTCTAACCTTGTATTGTGAACATTTCTGAGGTGAATAAATACCTGCGTGTTTCTCTGCACGTCTGAATCTGTCGGCACCAAACGTTGAGGCTAAAAGGGTTCAATGCGGCCGTTTGAGAGAGAGAGAGAGAGAGAGAGAGAGACCCCCCAAAAAAAGCCATCCTATTCTGCATGGCTGAAGAAGGGCCATTATGAAGCGCAGTGAATGAGCACGGCTCTCAGAAATAACCATTCCAGGAGAGGACTCGAGGAGCGAGGAAGGAAGCCTGCGAGGACGTCCCTCTCTCTCTCTCTCTCTCTCTCTCTCTCTCTCTCTCTCTCTCTCTCTCTCTCTCTCTCTCTGTCTCTCTCTCTGTCTCTCTCTGTCTCTCTGTCAAATAAAGATGCAGATGCATTTGCATTTCTATCAGCCAGCTGTTGTTTAATTTGAGGGTTGAAATGAATAAAACCAAACACAAAATTGGCTCCTGCATAACATGAGCTCTGTTTTTGATATGGGCCTGCAAACTCTATACTCTCTTCTATTTTTATTCTCATGAACCTTCATTTAAAGCCGTCGGTCAATAAAGAATATGCTCCTGTGAGTAAATAGGAACAAGGGCCCAACAAGATGAGCGTGAACAGAATAAAATATGAAGCCGGCCATGTGAGCGTCTTAACAGAGCTGTAAATTATGAATAAATCCCAAGGAAGACTTTTTAAAATTTATTTTACACCGACCCAAATGAACCAGCTCCACGGGGGGGGGGGGGGGTAAACACTCCAGTGTTCATTCAACTGTACTAAATAAAGCTGGTGGGAACGCGTCTTGAAATGTAGCTCCTTGTCTAACGTCCAACTGCATGACGTCACACCAAAAACAACATAATAATAATAATCCATATAGTGCTTTTCAAGATACTCAAAGACACTTTACATTATACACCGTAGACACAGCTACGGGGAGCAATGCAGGGTTAAGTGTCTTGCTCAAGGACACATCGACTAGGGCGGGGATTGAACTGCCAACCCCTTGATTGAAAGACGGGCACGCTAACCACTGACCCATAGTCGTCCCACAACATGACAAATTGTGTGCGTATTTACTGCATGACGACTAACTGTCACACGAGCATCCAACAAACTCTTTACTTTGTCATCTAACTGTAAAAAGTAGTCCCTTTTTTAAAACCGCTCATTGACACAGACACTAGTACACACTAGTACGCACTAGTACGCACTAGTACGCACTTCCTCACATCCGCTCGCTGCTTATGAATGAACGCCACAGCGTTGCGATCTCCTCCAGACCTCTCAATCCTGCAGCTTTTACAGAGAACACTTGGACAATACACTGCAAAAATTGCTTTTGAGCAATTTAGTTGGATATGGAGTTTAATTGATTTCTAATTATACGCCCCGGTGGGCGCGTAATTTTATGCGTTAAAAAACAAAGGGGTTGTTAGCAAGGTCTGCTTCGGAATGCATCAGGATGCACTGCTTTGTTTTTCCCTGTAATTACACACTCGACTCATCTCCCCACTCATACACTCACACACACCGCTAGAGAAATGTATTTTGAGAGGTAGGTAATTGCTTGTTTTTGCTATAACTCACAAACAAGTGAGTAAGTACTTTGGAAAGAGAATCACACAAACTAACTCTGGGCTGGAATGAATCCATAAAATATAACGGGTGTCTCCATGAAAACTTCCTCGGTTGATTAAGACAATTATATTATATATATATATATATATATATATATATATATATATATATATATACATGAATTGTTTTTTTATGAATCCTTGGTATCATCTAAGAATGTAGTCAAATAAAACCCCACATGTGTATTTTTTCTTTATAGTCTGAAATATCTCAAAATGGGAAAAATAATGTTTTTGCCCGGGCTTTTTTATTCCCTTAGCATCAGTAATAAATAAATAATAAATATAAACATCAATCACAAAACACTCGACATCAGTTATTTAACCCTTAAAGATGGCGGCTCTGGCTTCAGCTCTCGTGAAGCCGCAGAAAAGAGCTCAAGAGGGTCGAGCTGCTGTTGACTTGGCGTTTAGTAACAAGAAGAAATGGCCTCTGGAAGATCTCGGCTATAAAGGTTAATTACATTTCTTAACACACGGGGGGGGGGGGGGGGGGGGGGGGGGGGGGGGGGGGGGGGGAAGGGAGGCGTTAAATAGAGCTGGGATTTACAAGATGTGTGGAAAGAAATGTGCAGCATCAGTTTGAAATGTAATGTTTATAATAGCAACATAACACAGAACACCTCAATGTAATACTGTTTTCTTTTACGTGTCACGGATACTTTGGTCCTCAAACCTGGAAATGCCAAAGTGTAAAAAGGAGTTCCCACATTGTTTGCTTTTTATGAAAAAACAACTAATTTGGTTCTTTGGATCCGTTTGTCACCCGAAGCTAAAAAACCTTTCATGTGCATTATTATATTTATATGTAGGCTTTTAAACTGAATTAAATTTGATTGCTGATTGCACGAGATGAATGAGAACAATGAAAAGAAAAAAAGCAATAAGACAATTATTTGTTTGTACTACGAGAAGCTCCGTTTATTTCTGCTGCTTCCCGTCCCATAATAATTTTTCTCACAGTGTTTCAGGTATAAAAAAACAAATCCAGCGTTACAAAGACTCAAGGCGAGCGTTAAAAGGAGCAAAGTACCCGGTGTGACGTGAACCTGCCGGTGCAGGAGAACGCTTCAGGGCTGTAACCTTCCTCTGTTCTTTCTCTTTCTGTCTCCGTCACAGGAACAAACGGAGGATTAGCAAAAAGAAGGGGGGAACTGCCATCTTTTGAAGCTCTCTCTCCTCTTAACCAACCGCTGGTGAGTTTGTGTCAAGCACTGGGAATCACACATGTGTCACACGTGTGTGTTTTTTTAAGTTTGGAAAACAGGAAGTCTGGAGTCTTTTTTTTAATTTTTTTATGTCCCCGATTGCTTTATATTTACTTATACAGTCTACAAGATGCATCCCAATTCTCCCTCAGAATTCAAACCTTGTCCCTAGAGCTGCGCATCGGCCCTCGATACCTAAAAAAGTATCGACAATAATAACCCAGCAGCAAGTATTGAAATGTCTCCAGTTCATCGATCGATGGAGCCAAATCCCAGCTAGCGTCCTTCGATTCACCGCGAGGTATTGAATCTCCGAAACGTTGGAGAGCACGGCTACACCACCCTTGTGTTCCCATCCCAAATATAATGCTTCCATTCACAGGATGCTTATCGAATTAAGTAGAACATTAACGTATCAATTGAAGTGCTACATTGGTGTCGTAGGTATAGCCTTGAACGCTGTATGAGAACAGCCTGCCGTACTAACGTCAATAACAAGAATGAATGCAGCCATTTGCTTCCATAGTTTTTATTTTTGCCCATATCTTATCTAAGGGGAGGAGGAGGAGGCCCAGGAGCTCGATGGTCCCCAACATGTGTGGTCTGCAACCAAGAAGCCCCAATGTGCCCGAGGTAAAGCAGACCTTTCTATGAGAGGAGAAATGAACACTGACTCGGTTCATCCCTCGGGTACCGAAGCATCCGTTCGTATATATATATATATATCGGTTACGAGGAGATGAAAGAACCCGATGGCGACGCCCAGAAACCTGCCGCTCGGGTCCACGTTGAACTCCGGGTTGTAATGCTGGCAATACTTTACCTGTATGTTGATCTGAGATGATGTGCAGAGATACCAGCAGTTGCACGTCGCTCTGGAGAAGCCACGCTCGTTTAGAGGAGCCGAACGTTTAAACAGTGTGTAATAATAACGCTTATTGCTCAAATAGTTTAAAACGCAACGGCAGCCGAGGATGAGCTGAAGCTCTCACGAAGACTTGACATGCGGCGTCACTCCGGCTGTCTTTCGTGACGTTGACTCCCTGTCCAGCTCGTGTCCAAGGTAATTTGTAAGTCGCTGTGCGGGGATTGCGAACGCCATTGTGTGTCACGTGACCGCCGCGAGTGACGCCTTGCAAGACCTCATCACAGACTGCGGGGGTCTCTGAGTTATAGACTCACTTTCAGGGTGAGTGAGGAAACTACTTTACCCAATTCTCTCCATCTCTCTCTCTCTCTCCCTGTCATCCACCTACACACACACACACACACTACTAGGGAGTAGGAGGTGGGCCACGACATCCAACATCGCACTCCATAATTTGTCATCTTCCATTAGGACGGAGGGTAATAGATGGATAGTGACAGTGATGTTAATTGCTTTACCTCCTCCTTGTCAGCCAGAGGTTGGGTGAAGAGACAGCAGGAGAGGTGGAAAGAAAGTACTTCTATCTAAGTATGTAACGCTGTACATGAGAACGGATATTTCTTATTTTCTTCTTCCAGTTCCCGTTTTTTCTGATTCTGTTTCGGCCTCATATTATTCTGATTACACTTTTAAAGTAGCTGCACAGAGAGTAGGAGTCACGACGTCTAAACAAACAGTTTGTCTAAAAATAAAAGAAATACACACAACGGCTGCAGTGTAATTGAAATTCATATTTTCTTCCACGAAGCATGAAGAGAAGTCACATTTGAGTTTAAAGTTACTCCGAATATCTTTCATGTAGTGTTGATTCTGGCGCCCCCTGTGGACTAACGTGGTAGTGTCTCTGAGCACCAGGGTCCCTTTAGAAAACCCAGGGTCTGACAGTCTGCCCCTCTCAGTCCTGGTTCTGGTTCTCCTGTTGCCCCCCAAGGGGAGTATATAAAGTGAACCTGCCTGCAGTAAATAAAAAATAAGTATATAGAAATCGACAATCTTCCTCACAGAAACTTTAAATACTGTATACTGACACCTCAATCACAATCACTTATATATATAAAAAGCATATCAATTATAACTAAATAGATTATAGTGTTTGGTTACAAGCAGGTGTGTGTGTGTTCATGTATGTAATGTAATCAATGCCCAGTAACACAGTGCAGAGCTCCACCATAAATAACTGCAGATGGACAGTTAATCAATCCTATGACGAGTGACGTGGTCGCACGCCTCACGAGGAACAAACTTCCTGCTCACTGTGACTCGGCAAGAAGTGGATGCAAGAAAAGAAGACAGTCGTGTTTGAGGGAGACGGTGCAGATAGACTGGAAGGGAAGAAGTGAAGCATGGTGGAGGCAATCTGAGAGACCTGCCTATTAAACATAAGCATGAGAGACCTGTCTGTCGAACATAGTTTGACCTTTTTTTTTTTTTAAACAACGGCTCCTCGAGTTCAGACCGAGGGAGACAAAAGCCATCCGAGTTATGTAACACAAGCTTTGTCTGCTTCAGACTTTTTAAAGCTTCAAGCTGACTGGATTTTGCGATGTCTACCTGCATTATATTTTTAAAAAAAAAAAAGATATTACAGTCTGAAATCTGTTTGTCAGCTTAGTTCACACACTTGTTCATATCGCCAAACAGTATGTATTAACTTTGAGGATGTAAAGTTACGTTGGTCCGAGTTGTGAACTTTTCCACATCGAACAAGAGCAGAGCCGCTAACTTTATTCCAAATTCCCCCGATTTAACATTTTATCATCAAAGTTATGAGTTTTTTTCAGTTTGAGCCTCGGATAAAAACACATTTCTGTTTTTTCTCTCCCTCCAAAGGGCAATGTTTTCACCTCCGGGATGCCTGTAATTTATTTGTCTGGACTTATTCGACCATTACAATTTGAATCGCGGCCAAAATGTCAGATTAACAGCTTCAAAAAAAGAAGAAAAGTTTGGCCGCCGGAGGACCGGAGACGTGATCCACGTGCACAAGCAGCAGCAGCTGGGGCCATTCGGGGCATTTCCACACGCTACGCTATGCACGTTAAGACGGACGTATTCACAACCTCCCCCAGCAGCTGCAGGGGCCACAACGCCTTTTTATCAGACTTTATCAAATATCTCACGGAAATAATCGGATGCGTTAAACCTCAAAAGGGTGTACGAGCAACAAGTAATATACTTTACTTCTTGACAACGCCATTTATTAAGGTGACTGGCAACGTCTGGTAATTCAGTCGCAATGTCAGCATGACCCTTTCACAGGTCACGGTGCCCCGATACCTGCAGACAAGGAGAAGAAGAAGAAGAAGAAGAAGAAGAAGAAGAAGAAGAAAAAAAGCAACGTAAGAAACTAAATCTGATCGTGCTGTTCGAACAAAAAAAATAAGATGCATGAAATAAAAATATTGCCTCTCTTTCATATCTTTCATAACATTGACCAGAGAGGATTTGCATGACACTGAGGATCCCCGTCTGTCAGAAGAATGAGGCGGATGCTCGGTGAAGGGAATCAAAGGTCTTTCCCCCTCCCACACCCGCCCCGCCTCGCACAACAATAAACCGTCTGATGACTCACAGCTGGGAATCCCTCGGCCCGGTGAATCCGGCCCCGCTTACAGTCCATCCTCCGGCTCAGCACTTTCCTCTGGATAGAGCTGATGTGAATGACCCCCCCCACCACCATCTCTTTTAATCACCTCCGTAACAAGCAGCCGTTAGTTTGTGTGACACAGGAGAGGACACCGCGTTGTCCTTTCGTGTCCATCTGGGGGGGGGGGGTTCTTTTTCCAGTGGGCAGATAATGTGCAGAGACCCTGAAGGAGCATCCCGCTGAGCTCCACAGAGTCCTCCACATCCTTCTGGTTGTATCCAGTGGGTGCTGGAGAACGCCGTGTGAGTCTTTATCCACTCGGCGCTTTCACACCTCAAACCCACTGAGACGACGCATCCCGTCCCACATCCACAGACTGGCTTCGTCCTGACGTTCGGAGCAGCAAATAATGTGACAAACGAAGAAATACCAAATGTAAAAGGAACCGTTTAAAAGGTGGACGTCGCTGCAGCTTTGTGGCTGAAGCTTTGTGGCTGAAGCTTTGTGGCTGAAGCTTTGTGGCTGAAGCTTTTGCTCACACCGTGGATGGTAGTATCCTTATATATATATAGAACCGGATTGATGGCCATGCCGGTAACAATCCAGCACCACGATCCAGGAAGTGTCAGCGTCTGCTCCTCCGACTATTTGTCTTGCTCCTCTTTCTAGTTTAATTAAGATTAGAAGGGAGAAAAAGGAAAGCCTGTTTATCTCATGGTGTCTCCTCTGAGGCTGCACTCAGCACAACCAACACTGTGGCTCTATATATATATATATATATATATATATATATATATATATATATATATATACACTCATTATTCAAAACTGAGATCATTGTTATGACACAGCATTTTGGTGTTTTTTTCTCTGTTAGTCAGCACCTCCTGCACCTCCTCCCTCGAGACCGGTGAGCTGTCCACACTTCATTTTGTTTATTTCATTCTTCTTCACAGCCTGCAGTTATATTAGCGGATTAATATACTTCTCATATTCATCTGTTGAATATGAAGCTATCCAGCTCAGGTCCACTTACCAGCACTTCCAAAGCTCACTAATGTTTTATATATAAGAAATATGACTCATAGGACCACACGTTGTCGTTGTAACTCTTTGTTTTTTGTCCGGATTAAACAACATTGTGTTAAATAGTTTCTTTATGCTAAGATAAGCTGCTGGCTGTAGATTCATATTTAACAGATGAGAGTTCAATCTTCTGGAGGCCATTCTCTCATGAATTGTCCAGTCATGTCTGGTTTTCCTTGTGCCGCTCTGAATTGAGCTTTTGGGACTTGGGACCCTCTCCACATCCACTGAGAAGACGTCTGCAAACAGCTGGAGAAGGCGGAGAAAAGTTTTGTTTCGTGGAGAAAGCTTTCACATTTCCATAAGCTGCTATCTTATCTGTTATCTGACCAGGGCCCTGGAGCTCCATGTTAAGGGTGTTCAGCTCCTGTGTTAAGGGCCCTGGAGCTCCAGGTAAAGGGTGTTCAGCTCCTGTGTTAAGGGCCCTGGAGCTCCATGTTAAGGGTGTTCAGCTCCTGTGTTTAGGGCCCTGGAGCTCCATGTTAAGGGTGTTCAGCTCCTGTGTTTAGGGCCCTGGAGCTCCATGTTAAGGGTGTTCAGCTCCTGTGTTTAGGGCCCTGGAGCTCCATGTTAAGGGTGTTCAGCTCCTGTGTTAAGGGCCCTGGAGCTCCAGGTTAAGGGTGTTTAGCTCCTGTGTTTAGGGCCCTGGAGCTCCATGTTAAGGGTGTTCAGCTCCTGTGTTTAGGGCCCTGGAGCTCCATGTTAAGGGTGTTCAGCTCCTGTGTTAAGGGCCCTGGAGCTCCATGTTAAGGGTGTTCAGCTCCTGTGTTAAGGGCCCTGGAGCTCCATGTTAAGGGTGTTCAGCTCCTGTGTTAAGGGCCCTGGAGCTCCATGTTAAGGGTGTTCAGCTCCTGTGTTAAGGGCCCTGGAGCTCCATGTTAAGGGTGTTCAGCTCCTGTGTTTAGGGCCCTGGAGCTCCATGTTAAGGGTGTTCAGCTCCTGTGTTTAGGGCCCTGGAGCTCCATGTTAAGGGTGTTCAGCTCCTGTGTTAAGGGCCCTGGAGCTCCAGGTTAAGGATGTTCAGCTCCTGCGTAACTCCACACAAAAAAATTCTGCAATGTTCATCATCCACTTTTTTTGCTTTGGAAAGAGAATGTTTTGTACCGCGTAACCTTTGACGTTTGCCATTAATTTGAGCCAAACTAAATAAAAACATATTTTAGAGAATTTTTCTTTTACATTTATTGTAATGTATATTAAGGGCTAGTTTGAATTTATCTGAAAGTATAATAATGACGTTAAAGAAAATAATTGTGGGCTGGATGATATGATGATTTTGGCATTCTGTCATGGGCCGTTGGGAGTAGGGAGGGGGCCCGCTCGACCTGTTGACCTTTACACAATCTATTTAAAATATGAATAACATTGAAGCTGCCTCACAGGTCCAACGTTCATGTTATTAGTAACACTTGCGCAAAGATGCATTTAAATAAATAATAAAGGTTAAATGAGAGTATCTTGGTGGGTTTTTTGGGTCGGTTTTTATTTGTTTTATCAGTATTGACAGTGACCAGCAGCCTGTATAATAGCAATAATAAGACAAAATACATTTGAAGTACAGGGATCCTGGTGAAATCACTCATGGAAAAGGAAGAACCTGATATCTGAAGACGGTGCAGCAGTGTAGCCTGCTGGTGGTTGACCCACAGTTATGTTTAATAGTGTCTGGGTTTTAAATGGAGATGGAAAGTTCATGTATTTCACACAGCTGTCGATTGTTATTCATGCAACCCGGACAAAAGTGGCAGCTCGTACATTTTATAGTTAAAACTTCCAAATTGCTTCCTGCAAAACTGGACATTTATTAAACATTTACATGCTGTTCCAACGACCATGTATTCCACTCACGGTGTCTTCGAAGGCAGGACAGCTTTTCCGCGTCTCCATCCAGTAATCTCCATTAATCTATTTCGTGCATGTTCTGGAGTCTCAAACGGTCCAATAGTCCAACGTCTCTACTTCCTGGAGACGGAAGAACAGTTTGAGCCTTTCATCTTCCAGTGAAACCCAAACAAAGTATTACTGCTACCAAGACCTCCTGCTGAGCCTCAGCTGGTGACATATTGCTGGTTACCGTTACCATGGGAGCCGTGACTCGGGTGACGACTGTCATCTTTCAGAAACTGCTGAGTCAGCAAAAGCCGGCGTGTCTCTGGGAGGTCGAAAGCATTTTCTAGTGTCACTGACAAATGAGCTGTGATTCAGGCCGCGTTCTGCTCTGTTGTGTTTAGAACGAGGAGAGGACACACACACACACACACACACACACACACACACACACACAGCACACTGAGTATACTGCATGCAGGGACCCACTAAATATTCTCCTTTATCTTTAATATGCAGAAATATGCAGTTATGTTTGCTTAACAGAATACACATGATGTTTGTGTTCCCTACATAAATGAAAAAGTATAATAATTTTACATTTCACTCATTAATAAAGTACAGTACATGCACTTGCCGTGCATGTACTGTCCTTTATTAATGAGTGAAATGTAAAATTATTATGAATACATCTTCAAAGGGATAAAACTAGAGGTCAACTCAAGAGGAGTCCTTCCTGACCTCGTCGAGGACGTTCTGACAGTGTTTGTGTTGATTATATCTGCCTCGAGATTTAGAGATGGAAAGCCCCCCACAATGCAATGCGATCCAGTTACAGGAAGCCTGTCTCCAACACTGTTCATTATGGGATACCGACGTAGAAATAAAACACCAGGTGGCTTTTAGCTCCTGTCCTGTGTCGTATATTCGCCAGTGAAACTGAATATTTGAGCCGTGTGCAGTTACACAATGCAGGTCGGTTAACACGTTTGATGTTTGAGTGCAAAAAAAGGTGTGCTGCCCGAGGGAGTCACGTGACTCGGGAGTTTCAGAGGACTAACTACCTTTGTCACTTCAAATTGGTTTACAGAACATTACTTATGCATATTTACTTTGAGGAAAAAGAAAAGATAAATGGAATTTGTTAAAAATTAAATACAGAGGAATTGAATTTTGTCTTTATTTTTGCGTGTATTATTAAATAACTGCTATCGGGGAGGGGGTGGGGGGTGAATGACAGTGAGAGTTAAATGAGAGTCTTAATGAGCCGCCGTGTGAGCTTTGAGACTGCAATACTTTCCAGGCTCGTTATGGCAGCGCCGTGAAAGGGTTTCCTCATTATGGAGCTTCAGCTCGGCGTATCGTCTTCCAGGAGACAAGTCGGACTCTGTAAATCAATTATGGGAATAGCTCAGTGCGTGTGTTATGACAAAGTACTTTGTGTGTGCGTGTGTGTGTGTGTGTGTGTGTGTGTGTGTGTGTGTGTGTGTGTGTGTGTGTGTGTGTGTGTGTGTGTGTGGGTGTGTGTGTGTGTGTGTGTGTGTTCATGCCAATCTGTATGGAGCCAAATCCAGGCCGATAGTTTTGTTTGTTTGAAAAAAAAGATTTGAACCTGAAAATTCAAGTTTTGGTCTTGAACATTGAAAAAATTCAACAATGTATTCTAAATTAAAAAAAAATAAGTGTATGAAAAGATTCGAAACTGTTAAAAAAAAAAAAAAAAAAAAGATTGAAAGTTGAAAATCTGCTACTGAAAAATTAAAAACATATTTTTTATTCGAGAAAAAAAGAAAAAAAATTACTGAATTTAAAATTATATTTAAACCAACAAAACTTTTCATACACTTATTTTTTATTTCGAATACATTGTTGAATTTTTTCAATGCTCAGTGTACCAAAACTTGAATGTTGCACCACACTGCGTTCTACTGGTCAAACTGGATTCAGAGGAGTTCTGTAGTTTTCCTCCCTGTTTCCTAGAAGAAATATTACTCATGTGTCTGGACCAGATACCTTCTGGACAGTATCCACGATGCACAAGTCCACGCCGATCTGATCTCTTTATTTTCTCCTCACATGGTCAGTCAAAGACGTGCTCCAACTGTGTGTGTGTGTGTGTGTGTGTGTGTGTGTGTGTGTGTGTGTGTGTGT
The DNA here is from genome assembly GCF_009769545.1 of Cyclopterus lumpus. Classification (NCBI taxonomy): domain Eukaryota; kingdom Metazoa; phylum Chordata; class Actinopteri; order Perciformes; family Cyclopteridae; genus Cyclopterus; species Cyclopterus lumpus. The sequence goes on along the minus strand of NC_046977.1, from coordinate 4,374,391 downwards.
GTGTGTGTGTGTGTGTGTGTGTTTGCACCTTTTATGAGGCAGCTGAAAGATATTTTTACTGCAGCAGGTTTATACTGCATGTACTGGCCTCCACCAGCAGAGGGCGGTGTTTTCTCTTTCTTCGTTTTTCTACTGTCCTATTTTATTTTCCAAGCTTTATTTTTGAAAAAGGAAAATTCAATTATAGCTACACCTTTAAAAAAAAAAAAAAGGAATTACAGTAAAAAGACAATAATGGCCGACCATTCTGAATCATCGAGTCGTTTCCAAATCGTCTACTGAAGGCAGTCATGGTTTCAGGCTTAGTGTCACATCTGCTTTACCTTCAACGAGATGAAACCACACACAAAAAAACAACTTTTATTATCGTCTCCCAACGCGTCTCGGGGGGCCGCCAGCAGAGGGCACGGTGACCTCGTGAGGCGGGGTCACGCTCCGATCCGACCTTTCCCTGAGGTTTTCCTTTTACGCAAGACTTTCCGGTGTAAAATAGCCTCTGTTGCTCATGAAGATGTTTTTTTTTTTGGGAAACTTCACCACTGCATGAAGTGTTGTGACACCATCGTTGCAGCTAAACAACTTGAAAGAGTGGCAGCAAATGCCTAGAACTAAATATATATATATATATATGTGTGTAATACTTTCCCTGGATTTACTCTATTACACCCACAAGGAAGTGTATGACACGAGCATGAAGTGTAATAATCCATCCCGGTGAGCCAGCTGCTTCCTTCCACTTGGAGCTGCTGACCCGTGTGGAATATGCAGCTCCAAAGAGGATGTGATTTAATCACATTACTGCTCGATCAGCCCCGCCTGAGTCACGGTCCTTGACTCCTGGCCTCTAAATGAATCACAGATCCAGTGAGGCAGGCGGGGGCAGTTGTCTATGCCACCGAGATTAAATCGGCCTTCTGAAATCCAATTCAGTCCCAAGAGCAGGTTGTGTCCACGCCTCTCCCCGTGCTGTGCCACCTGGGGTGCAACAGGTACATCATGTGAAATTATGGGATCGGCTGGGACTGGTTTCTCTGGTATCGTCTGAGAGATAATGATGTCATTGAGTTTTCCTTTACCCGCTGCACTTCCTCCTCTTGCACAGTGTGTTCATCACATGTGATCTTCAAATAAAAGCTTTGATGGAGGATAATAATCAATCAAACGGACGATATTTAGTAAAACCCCTCATATGTGGCATAGTTTGAATCGGTGAGCTTTTCAAAAACATGTCAACTTAAAATCCCCGGCTTTCTGCCACACACACTTTTTTCCCCTTTTCCACGGAAGAGAAGAAGTCTGTTCGTGCCGCCGATGGAAGTCTTGTGGTTTGTTTGCTTCCATGGTCTCATGATCTCACGGAGCCGCATCCGACTCACAAGACCCACATGACATATGGCTAAAAAGCTCCCCTCTCCTGTAACTCATTGAAACACGTGCGTGTTTGGATGTTGGGACACAAGGTGTGTGTGTGTGTGTGTGCGCGCTTGTGCTAAATCGCGAGGATTATCACATGACTCATGGTTCACATAAGTACAGTCCTGTTTTAAAGGCTTATGTCAAGGGAGGTATAAGGAGACGGAGAGAGGTACCGTTCTTATTGACTAAATGTTTATGGCACTTATTATGATAAAAAAAATCTTAAAGGGGACATTGCAGGATTATTAGCAGGATCATACTTTTTTTTACTAGAACATGTTTACATGCTTTAATGTACAAAAAACATACTATTTTTCTGTGTGAATATACCTCCATTCACCCTCTGACGCTCCGTTTCAGCGCCTGTCTCTTTAAGAAGCGCTCTTTGAGCGCACCTGTGCAAAGGTAGCGCTCACGCCGTGGGCCGTGTAGTCTAATGAGTCTCATGTGACACATAGGAGGGTCAATCTGAATGGTTTGTTGATTCACTTGTTTTCCAAACTCGACAGCCCATAAAGAAACTGATTTGGTATAGTTGTTGATGATATGTCCGCTCTAAAAGGTTAAACTATAAAGTATAAGGCCGTCCCCCTGATACACCTAACCACAGAAGGCTGTTTATTTCATGGAAAACATAAACAATGAATCATTATTTAAACTCTGACTTAAAGTAGACTCAATTGACATCATAAAAGTAAGACAACAACAACAAGAAACCCCGGTTAGAACTGTTTTGTAAGCATTAAAGCAACGTGGTAATGTATTCTGAGCGAGTGCATGGCATGAACATAATGTATAAATAGATATTTTAGTGGATAATATATCTGCAAATGAAACCCTCTTTGACCTCACATATTTGCTAATGTTCCTGTGGCTAGGCCTCATAAATGTCTCCGCTAAGTGCTGATCCTGACTGCTGTGTTTGTTGGTTGGTAAAGCGACTCCTGAGAGGGGTTGTTGGGGGGGAACTCCAGAGGCCCTCATTAGAATTTCACCCTAATTTAATTCACTAAAAAAAATGCTTCCTCCCCTGTGGAAGGGTAACAGATTAGCTCTAAATCTGTTACAGTTACACTATCCCAGGACAGATTGCTAATGAGAGACAAGTCCAAATATAGGCCCTGAAAACAAAATTGTAAAACAATTTAGAGTTAAAAGAATAATTAAATGGAAATACTCAAGTAAAGTACAAGTACTTCAAACTGTACTGAAAGGTATAATTCATCAACACTCATTTGTTGCACAGCCCTGCATATAAGGACAATACATTATCGGGTTAATTAGTGTAATCAACAAAAACATGATTATGTATTATAACAGATTAAGATATAATGAAACTTAAATATCCAGCCTCATAATAAAAAGGAGGTGCTTAATTTCACCATAATATAATTTTTTGAAAAATACTTCCTCCCTTGTGGAAAGGTAACAGATCATCTAAATCAGTTATACTATCTCGGGACAGATTTTAGCAAACTAAGGTGCGCACTAATGAGAAATATATCCAAATATACAGCTTTTATAGGCCCTGAAAAATCAATCAAGAGTTTTAATAATTTCACATAAGAGTTTTCTGTATTTGTGTCCTTTTTTCTGTATTTGTTTTTCCTCATTGTTTTCGCAGTGAGCTGGATGAAGTGATGTCATACACCTCCACATGTTCAGTTGAGCAACAGGTGAATCAATAGGTGATGACACCGTCTGGGTCAAGTCGATAAACTCACTCTTTGACTGTTAAAAACTCTTGATGACAATGTAGAGATAAATAAAGAATGAGGAAATGTATATAATACAATATATAACAAGTGAAACTCATGTAAATTACATTATTTGTTCGGGAGCACAGGGTCCATACCAACTCAAATGATGCAAGCCTTCAGTAAAAGTGCAATAAAAATGTAAATGCTAGTGTTTTGGTGAAAGAATGGCACTGTAAAGGTGACTAAATCGAGTCCAGGGACTCCCTTCCAGCGTGCTAAAGCTAAATGAGGTTAATAGTTGCACCTTTGTTAATCTGGAGCATCACGCTGTTGCCCTCCTGGCCTATTTTTCCTGTACTCCTGCTCTATTTCCTTGTGCTTCTCGGGTCTATTTTCAGTGCCATGTAAACAGGGAGGGGAGGGGTCGAGGAGAGAGAGAGAGAGAGAGAGGGGGTGGGGGAGGAGCCTGCTTCCCGTCGGGGAGTAAATTTGGTGACGTCAGCGCAGCCAGCGCCCCTGCGCACCACACAAGCTGGAACACGCGCTCGCGGCTCGCGGACACCCCAACCGGAGAAAAAGAAGAAGAAGAAGAAGACGCTCGCGGGACGTCAGTTGAACATGGCGGTGGACGGGAGAGCTGTCACCAGTGTACGGGGGGAAACTGCGGCGTTTCTCTGAACGAAATAGAGGGATTTATATTTAAAAATATATAAATATATATATATATATATATATATATATATATATATATATATTTACAGACAGCATTGAGAAAATGTCAGACAACCAGAGCTGGAACTCCTCCGGTTCCGAGGAAGACGTCGAGCCCAGAGATGAGTCTGGACATCTTGTCGGTATCGTCGACTTGAGCGGAGTCCTCAGCAAGGTAAGTCACCCTTTTATTTTTAACCTTTTTTTTTTTTTTTTTTTTTTTTTTTTTACTGGCTCAACTGAATTTCATCTCAAGTGTTTTTTATTTGCCGCTTGCCAAGTCCCGCGGGCATAACTGTCAGGGAGGTGTCTGTTTACGTATGGGGGGGGTGGGGACCGAGGACAGCAGGTAAACACGGGCTTTGACACAACATGGCGTGTCTATTTTGAGGGTTTGGGTTGAACTGAATGATTTAAATACACTTTGCTGCTCGGGAATATTAGACCGGTAACCCCCCCCCCCCCCCCCCCCCCCCTCCTCCTACGTTGAACAGCAGGGTCTGTAATGCAGCACACAGCTCCCTGCAAAAGACAGATTAGTGTACAGTGTGATGAGGGTATAGGTTATTGTTTATAGTTCATTCCAGGTTCATTCATGTTGCATCGTTTCCCCCGTATTTTGATTTTTGGACCTGTGAACTCGTCTCAGGTGGCCACGGTTAAGCTATTATTTTTTTTACCTGGTGTACAGTGTGCAGACTTCAGTGTTTCCCCTCTCAAAAAGAGGTTAAAAGAAAGGCCTGCTGCACATTATTCCAACCATCAAAATGTAGATTCAGCAAATGGCGTGAGTGTTATGGGCAAATATCCAGAGATGCTGTACATATTGATTTGACCACAGTATGCAAGGTGCATGGAAAACATTTTAGTTTGGATGCTGGTACAAGTAAACAATGCTTGTTAACTGTGTAAATAACACTGCATGCACTTGTTAATCAGGTTTTGTTTTGGTAAACAAAGACAGTTAAGTCTCCCGCTAGACACATTCTTGGTAACCCCATTTTTGGTCCATATGCAGTCTGCTCACTTGTGCAAGATGTTGTTTTGGGCCAAATTGAGCAGTTTTAATTGGTTAAGCTGCTGGCAAGCTAATGTGGCATTAATGTCACTGTACACCGGTTGGCTCTAAACAGATTGCACGCTGACCCGCTAACTGAGCATATTGTGAGATTAAGCAGATCTGCATCCTGAAAAGCTCACCTCTTCAATCATACTAAACCCTATTCACGTCATAAGTCTATGAGGATTACTGTGTCCGTAGAATCCCACATCAATTCAGTTTTACCAGAAGTACAAAAATACACACGTGGTTTATGTTGTAATGTACACTAAGTTACCAGGAAAATGCAAACTGCTCTCCAATTAAATAATCCCTAAATCAAACAGTCCTTTAATAAATACTGTGTGTGACTTTTAATGTTGGTGATTCAACTCTGTGGTGATTGACGAGGCTGTCGTTTATGGTTTTGTTTTATTGGGCGGTGAGGTGTTAAATGTTCCTTTTGGTAACGTGAGCTCGACACCTTTCAATAACACAATGTGCAGCCTCTAAACCATTCAAATCACCATACAAAGAGCCAAAGCGGAAGTTTAAAAAAAAACACCTGACCTTTTAATTTAGGCATTTGTATTTATGTAGGTGCTTTTTAAAATGTTTCTTGTCACCCTGCATTCAAAGATATTCATTTAAGTGCTTTTTTTCCCCTCAGTGGACAAATTACATCCATGGATGGCAGGACCGTTGGGTGGTCCTCAAAAACAACACACTGAGCTACTACAAGTCTCAGGATGAGACCGAGTACGGCTGCCGGGGTTCCCTCTGCCTCAGCAAAGCTGTTATTACTGTGAGTACTATTGAGTTCCTTCACTACAAAGCGGCGCCCTTCCCTTTTCTTCGATATTCCACAATCTTTTAGCTGAAAGCTTCAGAGTGTATTTGAAGAAAGTTGCTGTGGGTCTTGAGTGCAGCCTTTCTTTTGTGCAATATCGGCCCTTTTTCAAAGAGTCTTTTTGAAAGAAAGAACGCTGCCGTTTAAGTAAGAGCGGGGAACCATCGCTCCTGTGTCACACATCCTCTGCTATTCAAGATCTGAGAGGCCGCTCTGTGGACGCTTATTTAAATTGCAAATGTAGCCACACACTACCCTTGTTTGTCACTTCACCTCCAGCTTCAGCTGATATTCTCTAGAATACACGTCGCTCTCGTTTGACCTTCCTTTTCAGAAACAGCCAGGTGGCGTTCAGGTGTTTAGGTTGCGTGCCTGTGATAACCCCAGTGGATACATGTGGTGTACAGTTTAGAGTCTTGACCTTCTCCTGATATCTGTTGACTAGCTGCGATACGAAGAGGCGAATCAGTGTATTCTAACTCGATTATGTTGCTAATCATAGTTGACATTGTCTTTTCATAACCAGGAAATCAGCAGCAATATGGGGGAAATGACATTAAATTATTACAAATCAAATCAACTAAAGAATAACTGTTAGCCGTCAGCTGGTGAACTCTCTCTCCCTGTTTTTAATGCTCCGCCGGTCGTTGCAGTGCTGCGAAATACGACAATTCTAACCAACCAAAGTTGATTCCACGCCCGAAACATCACGACTGGGATAAGTTGATCACATGAGGAGCGCATTAGGAGAAAATCTGAAGAGCAAAGAAGGACTTTTCTGTTTCCGCATCAGCTTTCCTCCACACCCCTCTCCACATTCCTTTTGAGAAATATATATACGATCTATCAGATGTGATTCAGATGTCAGGCGTCCACCATGTGTTTCTGTTTAATTCACAAGGCTAGGACTCTGCTTCCCGGATCCGTGAGCAGGCCTGAGGCTTGACTCACTGTTGACGGTTCTAATCAGATGAGGAACTTTACCCTGGACGTTCTCAAACGTGTTCCTGATCTCCTGATTATGTCCCAAGTTATGCTCGAGGGTAGTTTGCCCATCAGGTGACTGTCTTGGTTTCAAAACAACATGCTGTGTTGGTAACGGTTAACCGAGGGAGCTTCGTCATGAGACGAGTAATGTCCCGTCGCTGCGTGGGATGGACTGAGAAATTAGAGCCGCGGTAGCTCACATCGAGGGAAAGACTCCCATCATGCCAATCAGGCTTTTAATAATACCGCGTCTCAGAGATTCAAAAGCTAAGCACAGGAAATGCATCCGAACGCTTCGTCAGTGTTTACTGCCGGCTGTTTACATCGTTCCACCTCGCATCACGTTTCAGAACATTCATTGACCGATTCTCTCTCTCTCTCCCTCTCTCTCTCTCTCTCCAAACAGTAACAAGGTCAAATTAATAAGTTACTGTTCCCGTGCGGCATAAAGAAGGCTTTGTTATTAACCGTATTTGTTCAGCTTCATCCATTCCCAGCTTATGTCAATATTAACCTCCACGTGGCGCTCAACTGTCGTCATTTCTCATTCCACTGGAAACGGGCCTCAAAAGGTCTGCGGCGTAAATATTGATGAGTTATAGCTGCACAAACGGCTATTACAATATGTGTTGTTTTTCAACAGTATTTCTTTCTTTTTGAGTTCCCCCTCTTGTCTTTTCTGACGCTTCACACTTGGTTCAATTTGGCCCAAAGTTAGGAACTTTGCTACTAATACTATGGCAATAAAAAAAAAAAGATCACAATTATAAAAGAATTTCATAATATAAATCTTCTGCCCGTTTTCAAATGTCCAAAATAAGCGTTCAATGCTCACATCTGAGAAGCTGCTACCAGCAAAACGTTTTTGTTTTTTCATTTTGACTTTCAAAATATATCGACTTAATAGTTTTAATGGACTTGTCTTTGCAGCTCCGGTGTGCAAACACTCTGTAATTATGTAATTAGTTCAAATGGAAGTGGTTTAAGTTGCACTGGGAGTCATTCGCGGATTTCAGTTGCCAAACTCGGGTCGACCTGTGAGGAAAACTCGGCAGTTTAAAATATAATGCAATCAATTGGTCATACGCTTCAAACTGCTTACTCCAAATTTCAACAGACTGGAAACCGTTTGACACCTTTTTCACAATCAAAAGGGAGGATTGGTGGCCGAGCCGCTGGATTAGATTGCGTTACGCTCGTCTGTCCTGCCCCTGTTTACACAACAGTAAAGGTAGGTCTTGTGTGTTCACAGCAACATGGGGAACATAATAATGGTATCCAGTTCGGTGAATATTAAGTGTCACAACATATTTATTGTGCACAAAGAACTAATGTTACGAACACATGGGGCATTAGTACTCCTTAGTATCCCATAAGTAAATATTAGAGTTAAATAGAAATGTTAATTAGTTGAAAACCAAACTATTGACAGTTGATTTTGGAAATTGAATATCTTGGCATCTTAACTCAAGATGTGCGTGTGCGTGAAAGTCTGCTTTCCACTGTCGCCATTTCTAGATCCAGGGTCAGTTAATAAGACCTTGAATTCCCTCTCACTGGAAGTGTTGAGTGAGTCTGTAGTAGTTATACATACTGGGTGGTTCTTCGAGGCACTTTTCATCTCCATAACTGCCACAAAGAGAAAAGGAAACGCACACTTGAGGTCAAGCGGAGGTCGCTTAGGCCACTACGAATGACGTCGGGGCTTCCGGTGGAAAATTGCAAAAGTGTCCTCAGCCAGGAAAGGAGACTCTTTCTCCAAAAGCATGTGACTTCCTCACCGTCAGGGGGTCACGAGGAGGACACCGGAGAGACCTGAATGTTGTGTTTATTTAACCTTTTCCTTGTCTTTTCACTCTCGACTACTTGGGGGCGAGACAAGTCACCGTTTCCTGCACCGGAAGCCGCCGGGATCACGTTTCTTGTGTCCGGAGTCAACAGAGAAAGACGTTTTGTTGGGTTTTCTGGACTGTGACTGCAAACACGTACGCCAGCTCTGAACAGGTTGGGAGGGAGAGGCCTGAAGGGGAGGCTTTTTGAAGAATATAGAGGCAGAAAAGCTGTTTTATCATCGTTTTAATGCATTCATATTTCTTGCTAAACCGGAAGGGGGGGGGGGGGGCATAATCATTTTAGCCCCGTATGATTAATTTCTCCCTGTCCTGTCCTGTCCTCAACATGCTCCCTCATAACACCATACATCAAACACTTTGACACTAATGATCTGTACGTGGTTCATAATAATAATAATTTGACATGAAAGGATCACGCAATCCCCCAAAATTACCAAAAGATGGGTAGTGTGAGGTACTTAGTTGGTAAGTTTAATTTTTCAAAGTTAATTCTGCTGAGCGTAGATAAGTATCACCTTCATTTCACTTCTGACCACAACATAAAGCGGTGAAAATATTCTAAATATAGTATACACTTAAACGGGATATTGATTTTATGTTTGTTTTTTTAAATACATTTTGCTGCTATTATCCAGTGTCGGTGTTCCTGTCTGCTCCTCCGAACTGGGGCTGTGCTTACCGTCATCCACTGGAGGCGATACGCTGACCAATACAAGTAATACAACTCCAATTTAAAAATACAAAACAAAACATCCAAACTACCCTCTTTTTTTTTAACTCGCCAAAAATAATCGAAAACATTGATCCTGGGATCCAAAGTGCTTTGCTGCTGGAGGTCTTCCATGCCGACACTGTGCATTAGAAATTCTCATGCCCTCATTGACTTCTACATTGACCTGTGTGTTAAGTTGTTCATTAATCAACCTACACACACATGCACAAGTAGACAGAACACACAAACCCCCCCCCGTCTGCTTGCCTTTCACAGCGGGTCCAGGATCTGAGATCAATGTCATGGCATCTCGTGATGTGCGAGGCGGCTAAAACGACCTTCCCGTGACAGACTGTTGTTTACTGTAGCCTTGGATCCCAGTAGCCTTCTCCAAACCCAGTGCAGGCTTTCACTCCTCAATCCTGCTTTTCCAGTCAGTATGCCCGTGACCCCCCATCGCCTAGAGGTGACGAAGGGGAATCCATTTTCTCACTTTCCTAGCAACCAAATAACACTAAACCATCCACACGCACTCATTTCTCACGGTGGTACTGGGGCGTAATCGTACGAAGGGAGAGCGATTTTCTTTTAACTTGTATAATTTAAAAATAAGAGCTGGTAGATTTATGGTCCGTGGGTTGGTCCGGATTTTGAAGCTAGTCGGTGTCGCTCTGGCTTTTTAAGAAAGGAGGAGGCTGTTGACGTTGTGAAGATAAGGATGCAACGCTCTCTCGTTTCCTCGATAACTTTCACATGAGGCTTCTGTGGTTTGGCAGGCGTTCAGCGTCGGGCCTCGTATCGTTGCATTATTGACAGTGAGCGTCTGTTCTTGGCCGCGGTGCCGTCCAGGTGTTCGGGCAACGCTGGCCAAGTCGCACCCCTCCAATGAAGCCTCTTTAATGACACCGAAGTGGGCCATTTATTCCTCTGCCAGCTCACTGGAGCGACACAATGCTCAGTAATGGTTTGGTCTCCGGTGGTCTCATGGTGGTCTCCGGGTGGTGTTGGACTAAAAGCTTGCATTTGTTAACGATCAACTTTGTCTGTTTTTATTATAGCTCGTCTCAGTAAATATACATATAAGCATGTTCATCTTTTTATAGGTTAAATAGAGTAGGCTTCATTAATTAAAAAAAAAAGTATAATATTGTCTGAACAAGCACACGCTGATGCTTATTTAATTTCTCGAGTATTTACTTCCCACGAGTACAAAACCATGTTGATATTCTTTTATTTAAATTACCAGAAAGCGTCGTTATCGGAATACCACATATATATATATATATATATATATATATATATATATATATATATATATATATATATATATATATATATATATATATATATATCAAACTAGCTGAAAGCGCTCGTCCGTGGAACAAGTCTCGGCCCTCCCCGCAGGAAGTAGGTTGCGCGTTTACAATTCTTCCAAGTTCTGGATCCCAGATGTGTTTTATTTTGTATTGAGGCGAGCTCGAGGAATGCGGAGGTTCTCTTCTCTGATGCGGTTCCCCCCTTTTGGCCTCCAGTGTAACTGCAGTCTGGCATTCCTGCTCCGTCGGTCTTTTGTTTCTTTGTCCTTTCTAACGAGCCCGACTCGCCATCAGACCTCGAGGGTGAATTAGCAACGAGCCTCCCTGTGGAGGTGGCCCTGATGCATTTGGTAAATACCATTGCTGCCATCACCATTCCCTCCACCTGCGTCCTCTACCAGCACACATACACACACACACACACACACAGTCCCTGGATGCTGCCCCGGCCACGCCGACACAGCAGTTTCACACCGCTGACGGTGCTCTGGAGGGCCATTAGGAATATGCTCCATCCTGCAAGTTTCCTTTTTCTTTTTTTTTTTTTAAAAGGCCCGTTTATCCTCCACTCCTTCGGGACGTTGTCTGAAACGTTGGAGGCTGTTGTGCGTCTGGTGCACTCTCTTTTCTCCCTTTCGTCCTCTATCTCTTGAGAGTTTTATGGATATAGGGCCCGCATCGAATAAATTCCACTCTCGACACTTTGACCGCGGTGGATCGCCGCGTTTCTAAACCGATTGTAATGGAGAGAGAGAGAGAGAGAGAGAGAGAGAGAGATAAGCAGTTTGCTATTTCAGTGTCATTTTAATGGCTATTTACATCGATCGCCACCTCCTCACATGTGCCTCTCTTTGCACTTCCTGAACGGGGGGATGGGGGGGGGGGAGAGATTTGTGTTTCCTCTTTCTACGAAAAAGAACATGGCGGCAAGCTAAAAAAAATAAAAATGTATTTCGGCACTCTCATCGCTCAGACTGCTCCGGTATCATCCCTCTGCTTTTATCGGATGTCGAGAGAGAGAGCATTCGGATAAGGAGATACTTACATAACAGTTGTAATATTTTCGAACGCACACTGACTAAACCTTTTGTCCTTTTTTTTTTGTCTTTCAGCCTCATGAGTTTGACGAGTGCCGGCTGGACATCAGTGTAAATGACAGCGTGTGGTACCTCAGAGCACAAGACCCGGAGCACAGGCACCAGTGGATCGACTCCGTGGAGTTGCACAGAGTGAGTCATACACACACTTTAAACACGGCGGACAACAAACTGCTGCTATCAAAAGGAAACCACATCCTGACACGAGGTCGTATTTGTGCATGTGTGTGTGTGTGTGTGTGTGTGTGTGTGTGTGCTTATTGTGTGTGTGTTTCTATCAGACTATCAGAGAGGGGAGGAGAGAGAAAGGAGGAATCCAGGGGACAATATTCATCCCTCCACCACTGGTGCGTTTGTTGGCAAGTTTGTTGAACTAAATGAGTGCTTTACTCGTCTTCTTCTGCACAGTTCTCTGTAGTAGCAAGTGTGTGTGTTTGTGTGTGTGTGTGTGTGTGTGTTAACGTGGGCCATACGTCCTCAATTTAGATGCTTCACAATTGGTGCATGACTCATTTAATGGCTTTCCACAAAGGGGACGCTCGGCTGAAAGTTGTCTTAACCTTGCGCTAACAATCGGCGCATTGTGACGATAATCCCCTTCTCATTGACAGACGGGCAACACAAAAGGTTACGGGAATTTAAAGCTGTTTAAAACAAACAATCCAGAGAGAGAACCGTTTTAATGCTTTTTTTTTTTTTTTCTTTGGGAGTAACCCGTCCTAGAGGAGAGCGGCGGCTCGGACTGTAGTCAAGGTGTCCTTGCTTTTGTTGTTTGCTTAAAATGTCACTACAAAGTAAATTTACACAGGGCGGAAAATACAAGTTTAACCTTAGTGTGGAAAGCCATGTAAAGACCGAAAGTAGCACCCAATGTACTCAATGTGAGGAACAAAGGAAGCAGGTTTGCAGGCCCTGCTGGTGGCTGCCGAGGAGACGACAATGGAGGCAGCGAAGACCTATAAAAGAGGTTTATGTTCATAAATACACAGCAACCGAGCATCAAATATGTACGTGATGTTCTGCATTGTTGATGAAGAGAATCCCGCGTGATGAGCGAGTGCTTCTGGTGTGTATTATTCATCCCGGTCTCAGACGACACGATTACACAACTTTTCATACGGATTTGAACGTTTGTATCGGAGCCAAAACATAATCCAGAGTGAAGCAATAGTCGAGTGTGTCTGCCATGGATGAGTAGAAGGCGGTCGCCACACCTTCAGCCCGTCTGCCAAAACAACACACATGCTTACTTCGTTTTGGGAAACCCCCCCCCCCCTCATCCCTCTTCCCTCACTTGTCCCAGGACCAGGGAGCCACCGTGACTCATCCACATACCGTACACACACACACACACACACACACACACCGTCCCACCCACTATGAATCACCACTTCTTCCTAAAAGGCTCCGCTTCCCCTTTCGAAACCCCCAACATTACTCACAGCAGCGCCTGAGCGGCCCAGCGTCTCCACGGAGACCCAACACACGGCAGCTAACGCTCACATCCAAACAGGAAAACAACGGTTTCTAGGAAACCCTCCCCGTCAAAAGAATGTGCAGCGACAGCCACGTGACATCAATCCTAGTAACGTAACGCGTCATCATTTAGGCCCAATTTTTCATAGCTTTACATTGTGACCTGGAGAAGTCTGTTTTATGCTCAGGGAAAGCATTTTTACTTTGTATTAATCCGCGCCATGTTTTTATTTCTCCTCTTGTCCAAAAATTCAGTCATGCGAGTGCACTTCGGCTTCATTCACCCGACACATAATCACACTCCTTCAGTTGCTCAGTATTTGTCTTGCTGCATGCATCTCAAGAACGTGTGCATGTGTGTACCTTTTTACCTTTGAGCCAATAAGCAGCACCGATGCAAATGCAGGCTGAGTTACTTCTGGCTGTTGACCGACAGTAACCCCCCTGGCTCACGCAGACTGCCATTGCACGTGCATTGATGTTTCGCTGCCCCCTGGTGGTCGAAATCGGAAGCGACGCTTCTCTCTTGTTTCCACCAGTGTCCTCCCTCTCTCTCTCTCTCTGCTGTCACGCACCGTCTGTTTTGATGGCCGGGGCTGTTGTGTAACAGGAGAGGGAGAGGGGGGGGGCCGGGGGGGGGAACGGGTCGGCTTTACGGGAAGTCGGTTGATGTTTCTGCCTCGTTGCCATGGTCACTGGATGTGTGTGTCACGTTTCTGCGGCTTTTGAGGCCACGGTGTTGTGTGAAGGGTTTCACTGCAGCACCACGGATATTACCAAGGCTGTTCGTACTGGTGTACATATTTGGATGTCCACAAATGCATTTTTAAAACCCGCCATCTCAAAATACTTCCTGAATGCGATGCTTCACGGGTAGAGAACACGCTGATTAATTCCATATTTAAAACATCAGAACAGCTGCGGCTCACAACTGCTGAATTATGGCTGGTTTTTTTGTGGGTGATGGTACTAATGTATTTTATTAAGTTTGTTTACCCCGTGACAACCTCATTTAATTGTGTGTTTGTTCGTAGGCTGACTCTGGATACGGATCAGAGTCTAGTCTGCGGAGACATGGCTCCATGCTGTCGCTCACGTCGGCCACCAGTGGCTTCTCTGCCACCTCCACCTCCTCCTTCAAGGTGAGCTTTCAGGTTAACGTTTAACCCCAGTGAAATAAGTCATCGGCTGTAAATTTTGTATGTGCACACAAGTGGAATTATCACACACACACACATTCTGTTGTTTTTACACAGTTAGCGGGTCATTCCAGGTTGAATTGTGGTCCGTGTAATTGTAAACAAAGGCCTAACCGCGTTCTTGTCTCTTAAGAAGGGTCACAGCCTGAGAGAGAAGCTGTCGGAGATGGAGACCTTCAGAGATATCTTGTGCCGGCAGGTGGACACGCTTCAGAAATACTTTGACGGCTGTTCGGACGCCGTGACGAAGGATGAGCTGCAGAGGGATAAAAGTAAGACCTGCAGACATCTACACGCATTTGTAACCAAATGGTTTGAGTCAAGATTATTTTTTTCTGGGGGAAAAAAACATTTTCCAGCACCAGTCGAGCTTTTATTTTGTAGGATGTATCGATCAGTCAATCGATTCGAAAATAATAAGCCACGATTTTCCAGCGTCTCTATGCAAGGATTCAATGCTTTTACTTTCTCATATATTTGATAATAAACTAAATACTTTTTTGTTTTTGATTTTTTTTTTTTAAGTGAAGACTTTCACAGTTTTTAGGCATTTTATTGTGAAAACACTTCGTTGATAAATCAAGAAACTAACCAGTAGATTAATAGATAATAAAAACATCTGTTAGTTGAAGTTGCCTTGTTTATTTTGTCTTGCAGCTGTTAAATTAGGTTTAGCAATGCGTGGAGGAAATGGAATAACACAGTGAGACGTTTGTGAATTGCTTCCAAAAAATATGGTTAACTTGTCCCTAATTTTAAGAATATTTAGTTTGCATCTAGATTATGAAAATATTTTCAGTTTTAAAAGAAACTCTCAGAGGAGCTCGTCTGGAATGTGTCTGTGTGACACATATTCTACGAGCCCCCTCACCCCATCTTGGCTGGATGAACACTGGCTCACGGCCGCCTGCTGCTGGGCGCCCGCGGACCACCATGGTGGATGAAGCCCTGCTTTTGTTCTGCTCACCTCCCTCTCTCCATCTCTCTCTCTCTCTCTCTCTCTCTCTCATCCCCCTCTCTCCATTCTAAAGATGAAACCAGACCATTGTCATGTTGTCCAGCGCAGCAGAGCTGCAGCTTTAGTTGTGAATGGGCTGGTTGGCGTTCAGCGGGACCCGACAGGGAACGGCTCCGACTTTGCATTTCCTTTCTGAAACTTGATTTCACTTCTTTCTTCTTTTTTTTTTTCCAGTCGTGGAGGACGATGAAGACGACTTCCCCAACACCCGGACAGACGGAGAGTTTCTGCACAACAACCACGGCATCAAAGAGAAATGTGAGTCGTGCAGAATTCTTCCTCTAAAGTATTTTTCTATAACCTTGAATGTTCATAACTATCAAGCCCCTACAAGGTGTTATCTATTAAGGCAGAGCAGCACAGACCAAAAACACTAAATAGACAAATGTCTCAATGTGTATATATATATATATATATGTGTGTGTGTGTATATATATATATATATATATATATATATATATATATATATATATATATATATATATATATATATATAATAAAAATATATATATATATATATATATATATATATATATATATATATATATATATATAATAATAATAATAAATTATATTTTTTTTATATATATATCCTCTTCTATGCAGTGTTCCAGTCTGTGAGTCCCAAGGGAATCAATGGCATAGACTTTAAGGGCGAGGCCATCACGTTCAAGGCCACCACAGCTGGGATCTTGGCCACGTTGTCCCACTGTATCGACCTCATGGTGAAGAGAGAAGACAGCTGGCAAAAACGAGTGGATAAGGTGAGCGGCGTTTGGATCTAATTAGCCTTATTGCATGCTTTTTTAAAAAATGTTATTGTTTGTTTTTTCAAAGTTTTAGTAGAGGAGCAGGTATTTTAATGATTCTGTGTTTGTAGGAGATGGAGAAGCGGCGTAGAATAGAGGAGGGCTACAAATCCGCCCTGAATGAGTTGAAGAAAAAGTCTCACTTTGGAGGTCCAGATTATGAGGTGAAGTATAGAATTCACCCACAATGCAGCAGGGCGTTTGTGTTTGTGTCAGAACCTTTTTGAAGTAACGTTCCCTCTCCACCTCGTCGTCAGGAGGGTCCAAACAGCCTCATCAACGAGGACGAGTTCTTCGATGCGGTCGAAGCCGCTCTCGACCGACAGGACAAAATAGAAGAGCAGGTGAGGCGCCGGTGTCAACTTGAAGGTGCGAGTCGATGGCTTTGATGGTCGCGTATATTAAAAAAAGTCGTGGGATTGTCGTCGTTGTTTGTGTCCAGTCCCACACGGAGAAGATAAGATTGCAGCGATCCAGCCCGGTTCCCCCCGGAGACGTCTACTCCAGCATCGGCACGCACAGGTACTCCGACAAGGTAAGCGATGACCTTTAACCCCCTTAAAACTGTTCACGCCCACGAGCTACTTTCATCACACCTCCATTCTTCTTTCATCTCGTCTCTTCTTTGTGTTTTTATCCGCCGTCCCCTTCCCCCCCACCCCCCATTAACGGCGTGGGCTTCATCATTAATAGATGGCGGCATAAAGCACGAGCTCCCGGTACATCCGTGTGAATTAATAATTGCTAATGTTTAAAGACCTGCATGTTCAAATATAGTCCGGCTCTACACATCAATGCTTTGCGTTTTTTAGATTTAGTTCCTCTTAAAACTAGACGTGTAGACTTTCTATCATGTCATGCCGAGTCGTCGTTTTGTAATGGTCTTTCTCTCTCTCTCTCTCTCTCTCTCTCTCTCTCTCTCTCTGTGCCCGGCCTCGTGTTATAGGTAGAGGAGATGGTGCAGAGTCACATGACCTACTCACTGCAGGACGTTGGTGGAGACGCAAACTGGCAGCTGGTTGTGGAAGAGGGAGAAATGAAGGTATGAGGATTTGTAAAAAGATGTAATTCAGGTTCCTCTCACTGTGACTTTAGTGATATTTATGTCACTAAAGTAGGAAATTATTCACATAAGTCTCAAGTGTTCTTGAAATAACATTTATCTGGAACTATTGGACCTAATGTGTTCTCTTCAACTCAAATATAACATCCACAACATTAGAAAATGATTTAACCTAATTTCCCGTGTGTGTGTGTGTGTGTGTGTGTGTGTGTGTGTGTGTGTGTGCAGGTGTACAGGAGAGAGGTGGAAGAAAATGGGATTGTTTTGGACCCGCTGAAGGCCACCCATTCGGTAAAGGGGGTGACGGGTCACGAGGTCTGCCACTACTTCTGGGACACGACCTACCGCAACGACTGGGAGAGTAAGTCCTCCCAACCCACTCTGGCCGCTAGAGGGCAGTCTTTCTTTACACATATTAGTACAATAGTGGATGTCAAAACACAGTAACTGTTACTCTGATTGTGCAGACAAGGGAGGGGGTAACCCATGGCAACAGTTTGAGGAGTGTGCAGCAGCATTAGATACACCACTTTAAGCCATTCGGACCGAGACCACTTTGAGAGGACCGAGTTTAAATAAAGAAAAAACTTTATTTGTAACATGTTCTCTGCCTCTTTCAGCCACGATTGAAAACTTCAACGTCGTGGAGACGCTGTCGGACAACGTGGCCATCGTGTTTCAGACGCACAAGGTGAGCGTCGCCGCTGGGATGGATCTGTTTGCCTGTGTGTGTGTGTGTGTGTGTGTGTGTGTGTGTGTGTGGAATCTGAAAGTGATGACAAATGGTCTGCGCCTGCAGAGGGTGTGGCCTGCCTCTCAGAGGGACGTGCTGTACCTGTCCGCCATGAGGAAGATCATGGCCAGCAATGAGAACGACCCGGACACCTGGCTGGTCTGCAACTTCTCCGTGGACCACGACGACGCCCAGGTGAGCCCATCGAGTTGCGTTTCACTCGCTCGATGAGGACTTTATGTGATTACCCTGAATGACTCTTTACCCTCCGTGCCGCCGTCCCCACAGCCGTCCAGCCGCTGTGTCCGGGCCAAGATCAACATCGGCATGATCTGTCAGACCCTGGTCAGCCCACCAGAGGGCGACAAAGAGATCAGCAGAGACAACATCCTGTGTAAAATCACCTACGTCGCCAACGGTGGGTATCGACCTGTGCTGCTGGATTAGATTGGGTTTAAACTTCAGGTTATTTACGGGTCCTTAAAAGCCTTAGAAAAGGCTTTTTGAAAGTATCCAAAAGATCTTAAAGTAAGCATTCTTTTGGGTGCCTGGACAAACAAACTATAAAGTAGAATTTATATTGGAAATACAATTTTTTATTAGGTCTTTTTAGTATAGTATATAATATATTATGTCCTTAAAAAGTAATTGTACAGTCATACAAATGTAACTAATAAATTGTAGTGTCGTGTGCCATAACAAATCATCAAAATGTCATAAAGTATAGTTAGAATATCTATTTATATTACCTTTTCATAACGTACTAAACTAGTTTTTTTGTTTGTTTTTTACAACATACGACAACTATGACCTTTTATTAAATTATATTTTATACTTAATAACCTCAACAACTGACATTGTTATGGCCTTTTAATATATATTTTTTGGGAAACTTTTATAAAATTCCCTACTTTTAAATGGCTTTTCTTTTATTTATTATTATTTAGAATGTGACAGAAAATAGTAAAGTATGTGATTAAAAAAAATTTAAAAAAAACATTAAAAAAAACATCAGAAAGTATGACATATTTATGGTATCACTATTACTTATAAATGGGTTCATAAAGAGTAAATGTTGCCGAGTTATGTCGTGCTGTTCAGTTGGAACCTTCCAGCTCAGTCCGGTCTCTTGTCTCTGCAGTGAACCCGGGGGGCTGGGCTCCGGCCTCCGTGCTCAGGGCCGTGGCGAAGAGGGAGTACCCCAAGTTCCTCAAGCGCTTCACCTCCTACGTCCAGGAGAAAACTGCCGGCAAGCCCATCTTATTCTGAGGCCCCACCCTTCCCCCGAACTGGACCAATCAACCGGCGACGTGATGCCGTGACTCCTCCCCTTCGCTTCGGTGTTGAGACGCCGCAAAAGGACAAGAACGACTGTCTGCTGCTGCTGGGACCGGTCCGCCTCCTCCAACTGGGTTTCCCTCCCCTCCCAGTTTCCTTTTAGCTACTCAAGAAGAGGGCCCATCACGGCGGCTGCATTCCAACACCTGCGAGACGACCCTTGACCTCTGAGAGGGACACGTTCATCAGAAAGAATATTCTTTGAGTTAATTGATTGCTGCTTGTTTTTATTTTGTGATAAAATACTAATTGGCTTTTATTCAATCGGAGACGATGTCACGAGAGAACCCTCCTGTCGAGAACATGCTCCCAGCGGGGAACCCGGTCCTCCTTCCTTCCTTCCTTCCTTCCTTTCCTTCCTTCCCTCCCTCCCCAGAAGCTCACGGCTGACGCCATCTTCAACGCTCATGTCGGAGACCGACTTGTCTCTTTTCTGACAGATATATTAATATATATAAATGTATGTATGTATGTATGTTCTATAAGAAGTTTGTAAAGAAAATAGAAAAAAGAGACGACCTTTGCTAATAGACTGAAATGTTTTATTCTTTCCATTTAATAGCTTCTATTTTATGTTGTTTTCCCAGCTTTATTTTTAAAGCTGCCATCTTTTTTTTCTTCTAGTTGATTATCACCGATTTTGATTTTTAAGTCCAGAGGGCCGTCATGAAGCCCCCGTGACCCCTATGATCTAAGG